>NC_081444.1:14144269-14144364 GCF_007210705.1 Tigriopus californicus | reverse complement strand
ATTGCAGAAGGTCAATGTTGAGTACCGCACCTGCCTGCCTGCCTGCCTGCCTGCCTGCGGTATCAAAGTCGTTTGGATGACCAATTTGTCTTCTT
>NC_081444.1:14139159-14144233 GCF_007210705.1 Tigriopus californicus | reverse complement strand
ATTCGATCCATCGCTCATGTCCGGAGAATTCCAAGTGCGAGAAGACGGAGTTAAAAAAATGACCCTTGGACATGCACGCGATCATGAAATCACTACCAGGTTGCCACCTAAATGGATCCTCTAAATTCTTCATAACTCAAGAACTCTCGGCTCAAGGAAGAGTGGGGGCTTCATGTACCGTAAGACCGTACGTATGCAGCAGCAGCGGCAGCAGCAGCCGGGAAATGGTGGTTCGACTTGAGTGGAGCGAAGAGATATGGCCCAAAGTCCAATGGACATGCCAAAGTGTTGAAAATGAGCACGCATCAACATCATCTCTCCTCTCAAAACGACGGCTGGGTGATCAATTCCGAAAGATGAGGAGCACCTCGATCGCTTGCAGTCCAAGATGGGCTCTTTTGGGTTGGAAAATGAGGATTGATCTCGATTGGCAAAGCGAGACTGTCGATTGCCCTCAAGTTTCTTTTCCCGGGCACGATCTTTATCTTTATACGAGATTGAGCTCTGTCGGAGGCATTTCGAGAGTCTATCATCCAAGGAGGCTCCAGAGACTTTGGGAGAGTTTTAAATGTGCTCTCAAGTGACCGCAGGTCAAATTAGAGGGTCTGACATCTTCCGAGGTGTACGAATTCCTCCTTTTTGCTCGCTTTGTGGCCTTGGGTGTTGAAGAAATGTTCGGGTTAAAAGCCTTCTGGAACAATACTTTACGAGCAGGTTTGGCTCTGACCTGAGTAAGGAAATTACCCTCGCTTTGATCCAGAGCGGACAAGAACAAACGAAGGAGCTCAAGCACAAGCCATCCATTAAGAAGCTTCAAATATTCTAGGTAGTCTCACTTCCAATGGATGGAGGAATGATGCCCACCTATTAGTCCAAAACCACCAGGAAATGACAACCAGTTGGAAAGAGCACTCTAACGGTCCACAAATCTTACATAATTCACGGGTCAATGATGGTTTCGCTTTCGCCTTGGCAACTTTCGCCAGAGCTAATTTATGCGATGACATTGAACTATTTCATTCAAACTTTCTGTTTGCGAGTGTGTGTGTACCTCACCCATTTGTTGAAGTGCAAGCCAACCACCAGCAACACTCCCTGAGATTCATAGCGCATAGATATAACTCAAAAACCCTGGTGAGATTAGCATAACGACTCCTTTTTGCATAATCCTGTTGAGCTCTTCAACACTCGAGACAAACTTCAAATGGAGCAACGGGATGGATGGAGAGATGGATAAATGGATGGATAGAGCTAACCTTGCTGGTCTGTCCAACTCTTTAAAGACCTCTTAATGGAGCTTTAAACTGGAAAATGTCGCCCCAGAAATCTGAGTCTTGACCATTTGGATATCGCGGAATAGAGTGAGTGCGGTGCCGTGATGCTCATCCGCGGTTCCCATTTGGTCGATCAAAGCCGCCGAATCCCCGAAATGCGTATGTGATAAAAACTGCTAGAAGCACTCATTTCAAGACAATAAAATACGAATGGTCACTCTGGGTGGCTTCGTGCAGAATTCACAAGCCCGAACCCAGTAGATAACCGGGCAAATGGGCCGAGCAATCATCCCGTAACGCTCCATACTTTGCCCGATCAAAGTTCAAGGCAATTAAACCCTCGTAGAAGATTATTCATTGATGATGGGAATTTGGTGTGGTACCGATTGCTTTTGCCCTATTTCTATTTTGTTCGTCTTCAAAGTGTACAAGTAAGCGTTATGGTTGAGGTTGTAGATGGTCAAAGATTAGTTGAAACCTGTTTGTTCTTTTATCAGTGCACTTGGAACTTTATGCTCGGCCAGGAGGAGCCTTCATGTCAGGGTGGGCATTTCATTTTTGGACACTTTTGTCCACCCCTGTCCAAAAGTGTCCAAAAGTGTCCAAAAATAAGGGTGGACAAAAGTGGACAAAAGTGGACAAAAGTGTCCAAAAGTGTCCAAAAATGTCCAAAAATACGAACCTTTAAAACTACAAATATAAAGGATATTCTGTATGAAACCTATCCTCTACTTCAAAAATTGCTCATTGATGGTTCCAAGAGCAAGATAAGTCTTTAAAACCTTTGCCATATACCTCTAACATACCCAAAAAAGGTATTTGAAAGACAGGTTCTTAACTCTTTTTTTCTTACGTTAGATTAGAAAGCAAGCAGGGAACAAAGTCTCCCTCTAGTAGAATGCAGCTGTTGCAAAGGATTCAAAAACTGAAATAGCTAAACATTATATTCTGGTTATCTGGCTTCATTTATTCAACATTATTAACTTTTTGCAAAAATGTTTTACTTAAAATCATCAGTCATTTGGGATTTCTTCTTAAAAAGTACTAATATTAAAAATTGAATTTCTTACGAATTGCTAAAATCTAATAATGACATATTTTCCTATACTTATGGTTTTTCTTCCATAAGTAAGTTAATTGAGACATTGTTAGGCATATTTTTAACTTTTAAAGATGCGCTTGATGTCAGGAAATGAGATTCCCAATGTTTCTTAAAGAAACATATATCTTAGTTTTTAGATGTGTTATAAAAGTGTAATTCATGCACTCCTTATAAATATGTTATGTATATTACAAATATGAGAAGTATTATTGGATATTTGATATTCAGCTCCTAAGCTTTTTTAAAATTATTTTTTTTAATCTTTGTTAAAATTACCCAGCCACCAAATGCCCTGATTATAGTGTGGCTTTGACTTATTAACATTCAAAATATATTAAAGATATTTGTTTTGACTTTATAAAGCTGTATTGTATCAAGATAACGAATTTCGTTAAGTGTATATCTTGGAAATTAAAAACGTTAGTGAAAAGGCTAGTTGTTACTTCATATTTATGTGTTTGAAGAAAGCTTAGATTTTATTGATTACTGATTCTATTTGCTGGTTCACATCTAGATTTGGTAAAGAAATAACATGATTTAGGGTTTAAAAGTGTTTGCTTGTCAATCCCCTTTTGCACAATTGTACTTAATTTTGGACACATTCTGCCCACTTTTGTTCACTTTTGTCCACTTTTGTCCACTTTTGTCCACTTTTGGACACTTTTGTCCACTTGGTGTCCAAAAGTCACGCTAATTCTCAAAATTGCCCACCCTGCTTCATGTCCATGTGACTTCAATGAAGGGTCTTCTCGATCTCTCTTTTTTTCCTGCTTGGGCAAGTGAGACTTGGGATCGATTTCACAAAAAATCCTCACCGCGACTTTCTGACCAGAATGAATGACATTCTTGGACAGATTAAAAGACTCATAACATTCACAATGTCTTTTAGCCTCGAATCAGATAAGGATAATCAACTTGAGAAGAGGTTTGGATATCAAGAGAAAAGGAGTATTTGTCTGAGAGGGCATTTTCTTACCCTATGAAGAATTTCATGACTTATTTGAGGATTTGATTTGCTCATTTATCTTGAATATCTCAGATATCTCAATTATGACCATATCTCTTGGCCATTTAAACTTGATATCGCCGCATTTATCAGCATTTTTTTTGAACGGATCTGATTGCCGTGAAACCATCACTTTGTAATGATTTTTTTCGCCTTTTGGTAACGAAGAAATAAAATTGTGACTAGCCTCAAGGTTGCCGGGCAAAACTCTTACTTTTAATTCGTGTATCTAAATCATATTTCAGGGGGTTGTGAAATAAAAAATAATAAATCCCCTCCAAAGACACAGAAAGCTGTCCATGGTCGGTGCAAATGTTCAATCTTGTTCACTCCGTTCCTTTTGATGCTTGATTTTCTATCCTATTCATGAAAATGGAAGCAGAAGCAGATGGGACACTAACTAAAGGCAACAGAGAGAAAGAGAGAGCTTGTCCAACACTGTTCAATTGCATTCAATGCTTGATCAAATCCAGTGGATCACTGAAGGGGAAATGTAATACTTTTTATTTTGGGTCATTGCCCCAATACCAACCTAGAAAATGTGTCCACCTTCACAATCTCCGTTGACTCCCCAGGAAAAAAAACTGTCAACCATGTGGTTGACTACTGCCCATTTCCAATGGTTCCCTAATCCTTTTGTAGTCATCAGGTTGGCTTTTTTTCCTTCATAGGTGATTTTCTTTTCAAACACAGGGATGATTATTGGCCCATGCAACAGTGATTGACAATTGAATTGGTTTGATTTCAAACTTGAGAGGCTCAAATTTCAAATTTCAGGATGCCACCACCTAACTGACGTCAAAAGAAACGTCCATGTTTTTGCGTTGGACAACCTAGCTCCAAAATGGAGACACTGACTCGTTGTCTCCCTTCAAACCTCTCCGCATTATCTAAAATCCAAGTGACAATGGGAATCTCGTACTTGTATATCTTGGGATGAACCCGAAGATGTGCAAAATAGTGCACGGTCGTAATTTCAGCTCGGGTTGACACTCGGCCTAAAATGTGTCCACACCCAGACCCACTCTGGTACGGTACAATCGAGTTTGCTTAATCTTTCATTTGGACCGGATGGCACGCTCCACCCTACAATCATGGCTGGTACTGTATCAAATGGCCTCTGCGGAAAGTCGATTTCTGTCTCGACTATCGAACCCTATGAATACTTACTCGGTTAGGAATTGAGCGTCATAACAAGGTAGGATTTGAATCCCCTCATCCCGGATGACGGCTGGATCGCGGGAGAAAGATCACCCGGGGTGTCTCCTACATGGGTAAGAATTTATCGGACTTGACTACCGAGATTTGTGAACCTCATTGTAAGAGACAAGAAGACTCGGTCGAGCAGTGCGTACCTGCAATTTGTTAAAAGGCTTGATCACGACAAACATCTCGGGATGTCCAGATTCCAGATCCGGTTGGTGCCAGGCCATAAACCTTCAGTGGCGTACGTGGACGCTGCCAAATATCAAATCGTATCGTTACATGTCAGTGATATCGTACTTGTCGAGCAGACTCCGTCGGCCTTCTTGTCCTTGGCTTTGGAGCCCAATTGAGCCAAACCGATCATCTGGTAATGCCTGTTGTGCGAGTTTTCTGTCGCTCTCCAGTCCATCTCAGTGGGGGGTTGACCACAGTAGAGGACAAGAGTGGGCCGAGCAAGCATTAGGACGAAGCATCAAGCTCAACAAC
>NC_081444.1:14131370-14139139 GCF_007210705.1 Tigriopus californicus | reverse complement strand
CCCCCCCCCCCCCCTCCCCTCCTTCCCATCTCCTCCTCCTCCTCTCTTCCCGACATCATTTCTATATACACTGGAGTTGGTGTGGTGTTGTGGCTCATGGTCGTGTATTACTGCCTGCAGTGTGCTATCTTGCTCCCTATGAAGTTCACATTGACTGGCCAGATCATCATTGGGCGACTTCCCATAGAGTTCTGCTCAGATATGATGAATTCATGACATATTTCGCCCTGTTTGTCTGCTTGAGTGGAATGTTTACAACTAAGACAGCCTCAACCACGCAGGAACACACAATCATGCACACCACTCAACTTAATCCCACTTGAAAGAAGAAACGAAATATTTCCTGGATGGATGGCTGGATGAAGTGAGGAGATTCCTTGGGCCGCCCATCATACGTTATAAAAGCGACGCTAAAGAGTATGAAATGTTTGAAAAATCAGGTTTAATAACTATATCTATTCACACTAGGGCCTGGACCGAGTGGGCATTTTTGTCTTTGCGATCATACGGATAACTAGTTAAGCAGTTTCGGGTAACTTGTTCCTGTTTGCTCCGGTAGTCTTACAATGTTAGAACTGTGCCAAGAAAGATGAGGGCATTTATTGATTGAATGATTTAAGAGTTGGTCTTCCCTTCATAATGAGTTTGCAACCTTATTGAACAAATATGACCAAATATCCATGAAAGGGGAGGGTTCACCAATAAATATTTGCAGAGCGTAAATGGTTGAACATAATGCTATGAGGCTTGCGAGAGTGCTTTACACAGAGCTGTGCAATCTGCCATTGAATGAACTAAAGCCAAAGTATCTCTTGAGCCCTTTAAAGGCAAGAACCAATTGCATCATTGTGAAATGATGGGCATTGTGTACCTTTAGAGTCCAGGAATCTCATTGTGGTTTCTTACGCACAAATTATGCTTAATTGAAATCGCGCCTTGGAATGAACACGAGTGAAGGGTGTGTATGCAAGAAGAATTTGGTTAAATCTTCAGTGCTCGCCGACCAGGGTTCATTCCTGAAATACCAACTCCCTTGAAAACCCGTTAAGTCTGGGGTGTTTTTCACGGTCAGGCTATATTTTCTGTCATAATCCTTGACTTGTACATATTTCCTGGGGTGGGTGCACCTCTCACTACTGTACTCTCAGCTAGTATACAGGGTGCAGCAGCAAAAAGTTACCTTGGCATTGAATTGAAGTTGATTCATCCCTTGAATTAAAAGCAATGATGCAAAACGGTGCCTTTTGCTGTATATATACAGCAATTGTGGCTCAGCCATAGAAATATACAAAAAGCATTATCTGATTTTTTCTTACATGATTGAATAGCACTTAAAACAATTGTGATGTTTAATGAGCGTACATGCATCTACTTTATCAACATTCAAGTTAAGGCCTGTCTAAAGATGTATATTGCCTTGGTAACCCATGGCAGTAGTAAGATACATTCAAAATATTCCCCAAAACATTTATTTCAGAACAAATAAAAGTGTAAGCAACAAAGTACCGAATCCTTACAGGTTTGGAGGCTTTCACGTTTATCGGCTCTGGCCCTCCCAAATTACATGACTTAAGTTTTGATTTTAATCTAGTCAGTTCTTTTTAAAAACTGAATATTTACATCACATTGTACTTTCCTTCTTCTAACTCATAGGTATTATATGATTGTGTCTCTCTAAGACCGAATCAAATGTATTGATGACTTTTCACGACGCATCCGGTATTATGTATATCGAGTCAAGCCCTGTAGTGCACCGGGCAGTGCAGACATCTCAGAGGCATAAGTAGACGAAGGGAGGGGGCCCAGTTAAGGTCCTCACTCACTGTATGTAGCACCATCATCCACCATTTCTGTCGAGGGTCGTATTATTCGAATAGGAGGACTCTTGTGCTTAAGCAAGCAGTTTAGAAACCGCTGTGCTCGCAGCGTGAAGGATTTCCCTCCAAGTCCACCAAGTTCGTCGTCTTTCGCTCTGGCGAGAACATCCAATTCCTGCCGGGGGGACTTGAAAGACGAGGAAAAAAAGAACCTTTGGCTGTTGCCACTTTTTTACGACCCGAACGTCATACTTGATAGGAAACAAACCTTTCTTCTAATTTAGCACGTACATGTCTTAGTAACTCGGGTCGGCAGCTCAGTGGGCTTGGAAGCATATTTACCCATTTGCTGGCCAAGAAAGAAATCGCTTCTTGTCCGATTCCAGGGAATGCAAAAACGCTTCGAAAACGAGAGGAAGTCGAAGGATTTCTCGGGATATCAAAACAAAGTGTTTCGACAACGAGGGGAGGTCGGAGGATTTCTCGAGAAGTCAAAGCAATTGGCCATGGAATGTGGAAGCCGGGGTAGGAGGTGTCAATTTGGTCGAGCATCATCAAGAACTTGGTTTTGCATCGAGTGTGAGGAATCAAACGATTCGATTTAATCGATTCCTCAACTGTAGAAATCATTGGTCATGGCTGGGTTGGCAAGATACGCGTACATTTGTACCGTACTCGAATTTGAAGCTCTTTGAGATGGTATGCCACCCCCAAAGTTGTCCACGAAATGCATGGAGAGTCCTTCAAAAAGTGGCCGAAATGATGGAAGGCAACGAAAACTCGAATGACAGCTAGTCGTTACCATTCCCACGGATGATCGGCCTCTTTCCAGCGTTGAGCCAAGAACCGATGCTTAAAATCCAATCCATCTCTCACATATCGCACACAATCCAATTCATTATTGATCCATTCTTTCGAACACAGTGTCTTTGAGTGGTCGATCGTCTCCTTCCTAAGGCAATATTTATAACAATTCCACATCTCATGTAGTTATTGGTGTTCTAGATTATTAATCCCCATATCAGGTCTACTGGCAAACAATTGCTGGAACCTCCAATTTCACAAGCGGGATGTTTATGAGAGCCAGTTAATGGCAACCTATTCTATCCTCTAATCAAGGAACAGCCCTCAAAGACACATAGAACAAGCATACAAATGAATTGCGAAGTTGGTAAACCACGGTCCATATTTTTGCGAACTCTAAAACCGAGTACTTGGAGTACGTCCCAAGTTGATCTCGTAAAGCCATGTTTGCGTCCTCAATTCGATCAAAGCGTGTGAATATTCAAGCCCATTCTCATGAGTACCAAACACCACATCCCGAAATGTGGAGTCCCCGAATCAATGCGAGAAACTCAGTCCTCGCTCTAGTTGTCCTCGTTTCATTTTCATCGTGAATCGTACATACGAAACCCATAGTGAGGAAAGCGACGCCTTTTTCGGTGACGACAGGGGCTTTTCATGTTTTATGCGAGTCCCTTTCTCCATTTCTGGTTTTCTCATCCCGGGGGTGCTTTGTTTTCTCACAGGCAGAAATAATCTTTTGCGCAGTTTTTTCTCAACCAACCCTTTCAAATTTACAGCCCAGTCCGTCGTTCAGTTGGTAGGATGGATACTTGGATGGTTGGGAGGGTCCCGCTTGATCTCTGTGTGCGTCTGGGTTTCCTGGGCTGGCCTGTCGCTTCATTTCATTCACCCCAAGGGTGTTGGGTTGCCGGGGTTTTTTTTCGAGCCTGAAAAAGCGCCCATTATAGTTGGGAGTAACAATAAGGACAATTGTTACACTTAAGCGCTCGTACAGGGTGACATGGAATCAATTGACAAGCATTTCCTGTCTCGTTTTGAGCGTCTTTATGACGCTTTTGCAGAGGGTTTTGACTTGAAAAAATTGAGCGATGAAGCCATCTTTATTAGTTTGACCAATTACTTTTGAGACACTTTGGTTTGGCTGGCATGTCCAGGAAATGAAGTGGAACAGAGACATTTTGCATACATTTTCCCAGGATACCATTCAAAATAAAGTTCTGGTGTTAAACATTGAAACGAATGGTCTGCTTATGTGGGTATCACATTTGGGGGGGAAATCGTCAGCCAAGCAAGCACGCAAGCAAGCATGGCAAGCTAGGAAGCATGCATTGCCAACAAGCCACTCGCAAGCTCATTTGAATAGGGGACAAAAGATTTCTCATATCAGACAAATCTCTGAAAATAGCATTACAGTATAACATAGTTGGGCTGAACCTCTGTAGTTCTGTGGCAGTTCCAACGCATTGGGTAACTGGCTAAAGTTCACTCCTGAGGCTTGGCATGGCTCTTAAGTGAGTGGACCCTCTTTGATTGGTGTAAACCTAATATAAGACATTGGCAATTGTGTCTGAACCAGTATAACTCAGGGGTGACGGCAACACTGATGCCCAAGTTGGCTTGGGTGGTCCATGTGCGGTTGGTTCAAAATCATGGTGTTTGATCTCAGCTCCAATGAAAGAACTTCTCCTCCTTCCCCCCCGATCTCGACTGAACTGTCTGCTTGACTCTGTGGGTCATTCATTGTCACATATGTTTACAATTTTTCACGACTCTTTCATGTTGGGTTGGCTGATCAAACGAAAGTGGGCAAAATTAATGGCATTCGGTGGTGCATTTGGAACGGACGATTTCTTGGATGGCTTCGCGATTTGTCCCAATTTGTTTTGGCTTCTTGTGTGGTAGCTCTGATGGATGATCGCTCATGAGCAACTAACCACTTCCTAAGTGCTCAAATCTCATGGCGAACCCTGCCAACAATAATAGATTTACCTAGACGCAGATCCGATTTTCTTAAACATTAATCTTGTTGTAAAGTAGCTTTGTTTTTACTTGCTTGCTATGCCGGGCTATAATGCAAAAGGTACATCGTTCACCTTAGATGTAGTGAGGAGTTCGGGATGTCAATCTAGATGTGACAGAAATCTGTGACGTTTATTATTCTATACACAGGCTCATGCCAACAAGTCCCTTCTGTTGTATACAGTATAACGAGTCCATGAAAAGTCAAGGAGCTCCTCTCACATCGACGACACGAAAAGGGTGTCGCAGTTCGCAACGCATACCAAATTAACCATCTTCATTATGAAATCTTTGAGGGGCAATTAAGCAAATCTCGTCAAGTTTGTTTTATTGGGGACACGCTCGCAGGCGACACGACAAGTGAGAAGGGATCGTTTTTTTCCATTTAACGCCATAGTAGCGGGCGCATGCTCAGAATTAAGCATTGTTTTTTTGCTCACCTGGGATCAACAAATGACATTTATAATGCCATCATCAGGAACCGACCAGCTGTCCGAGAGCCTTGAATGAGCTTTTGTCTTTAGGGTTGATGCTCATTATGAATAGGCAGACCACACTCCTCACATCTCGCTGTCATGGGAAAGTGGTTCTTTTGAAACGTGCCTCAGGTTTTGACCTTTAATTAAAGCTCTCTTTCAACTCCAGGCTGAGTCTACTCGAATCTTGGAACACCCTAAAACACTCTTTACTTGGATTATGTGTCATGTCGCAGTGAAAAAATGTGAACTAAAATGGCCACCAGAACAATCAACCATATCGTAGTAAAATGTGGAGGCTTTTAGCATAGAAAGCCAAATAAGATAAATGATCATAAAAGAATGAGTTGGTCCCCAAAGCCTATTGAAGCCAGTAATGGTCTTGGCTAACGTATTAGCCTAACAGGCTTTTTTCCATTCAAACCAGGGTTTATTGAGTAATGTTGATTTGGACGAAGTGAAATATTCAGTCGACGTAATGTGATGATATCATAGGCGGTTCACCGCCGAACCTCCTATCTATTGTACATGTATGTATGTGTGAGTAAAGTATATAGTGCATACATGTTGACCATACAGGAAAGAGAGTTGGGTCTGGATCGACCAGAACCCATGATTCAAACGATGAATCGGCCAAAGGCGAAGAATTTGTCGCCCGTTGAAACGTTGGAGGTGGGAGCTCTAGCTGTCGGATCCATGGTTTTCCCCTTCGTTCAACCTGTCTACGAGAATATTAATGTGGGAGAATGGTTTCATTGAATCCATGGGGCAGATGCTCGCTCAATCGTACGTACAAGCACAGTACAATAACTATTCTGGATATCTGCCGAGGCGCTCTCGGTTCCTTGACTGCTTTGCATATGGAAGCAAAATATTTGCTCTTTGGAGAGCCCTCGTTTAAGTCTCAAATGAATGTGCATGGAGTAACATTGACTGACTATTCCAATATCCATCCCAGTCCAATTGTGGTGGTAGAGCGGCGGGGACTTTGGTCAGTGTCCGGAGAGCTGTAATGAAAATAGGATCCCTTGCCTCAATAGTTAACAGAGCAGAATCGAGGCGTAGCGCGAGATGAGGAGGCAGGATTAGGCGGGTTACTGAAGCAAAACAAGCATGTTATTCTTCTTCGGCTTAACGAGTCGAAAAGAGAGCTTTTTCTTCTTCCGTCTTGGTCCTCTCTTTTTTTCCCCCAATCTCCAGGCTTAATTCTTTGTGGGGGAGGAAAGCGGATGAGAAGGGGGGAATATTCCACCTTCCTACTCATTTCCCCCTCAGGGGAAAGGCAATTGGAAGAAAGAGCCAAGTCAAGAGTTGCTGCTCAAATGAAAGGGGCGGAGACTCGTTTTCCCTCAGAGGAGGAGGAGGAGGACGAGGACGACGAGGAGAAGGAGGAGAAGGAAGGAAGGACCTAGCACAAGATGGCGATAAACAGGAAAACTAGAAGCGGAGAGACACTCACGACAAAAAATCAACTTCCCTGGCTTCTGTCTCACTTGATCGTGTGGCTTTCGTCGATCTCTTTTTTTTTTCGACAAAACTAGTTTTTCTTATGGAATAACTTCATTTCATTGTCAATTTTGCTACATGCAACTCAAATGCCGACCGCTTCTGGGCCTTCTAAACTTAATTGATTGCAACATACCATAAAGAGCTTTGAAGCCACACACAGTTATCTAAAATACGTGTGCAAGGTTTTGTTTTATGTTAAAAATATATCACGCCTGCAAGAAATTCCGTTCTCTTCAAAATGAGCTTTTCCTTGAAGTAGTACTGTACATTTTGTGTGCAGTAATTTCAGAGCCCTGGGCCAAAATACCATGCCAGTCTGACAAGTTCGTCTAAGTACCTCATGAGCACTGCCGATTTTGGGATAGCGGATGGCTCTGATGGTACTTTTGGCTAATTTGGGCGTCACCTGTAAACCGATTGAGTATGCTCTTACATATAAAGATAAACGAATGTCTTTACCAGCTATACCAGAGTATTAACAAAAGGGGTCAACGTTCAATCAGTAGGTTTTATTTTTCAGCCAGTGTTTGAACAAGATCCGTGAACATTGCAGCTGATTTGAGATCTCAAGGGAGACATTCAATATGTGAGAGAATTTTTCTGTGGTGCTCTTGAGATGGTTTGATAAGAGATACTAGAGCGAGAACTGAGAGGGGGAGAGGACTAAGAGAACCCAAGAGTTACCAGCCAAGCTCAAGAGTTCTTGATCTTTTTGGAAGTGGCAAATTGCACAATAGAACCAGACAAGACAACTCAAATATAATGGAGGCACCCACCCACCGACCCACCAACAACGTCCTCTAGCAAATCCAGTAGTTGTAGTTTTAGGTAGGGTTAAAGAAAGACGAGAAAGAAGAGAAGGGAGGCCATGAGGGAGACATACACACATTCAACAAAGGGTGCGTGCACGGAAATGTGTCTCAGGGAGTGGAAAATGGAATTTGTCAAATGAATTCAATTCCTCACTGGGGTCAATTTCTGTGATTCCTCAAACCAATTTATAAGCAGGAGGTGGAACTGGATCCTCATCAAAATCTGCTCCTCTCACCTTCTTCAAAGGAGGTGGCTGAAATCAAAGACGCACAATCTCAACAACTCGCCATCTTCCAAGTCAAAAAGAAACTAGCGAACAGACCAAAAT
>NC_081444.1:14111184-14131334 GCF_007210705.1 Tigriopus californicus | reverse complement strand
TCGCAATATCTGTGCACAAGAAATCGAAAAAGGCACCCTAAAAAACCGATCGGGTTAGATGTCTTCAATATCTGCGGACAGAACCCAAGTCTAAACATCGGTTGCCACTCCCAAGCACTGACAAAAAGCCAAATTCTCCGTCAAATTTGATCATATTTCGACTTTACACCTGATAATACTTGTAGCTGGACAGTCGTATGGGTTGGGACTAACTTGTTCTGATTCATGGCATCGCATATTGGTTTATAGTTAGATGATGAGGATCGTTTCTCCAAGTGGAAAATGGACCATGGTCCAAAGCGGGAAAACAAGTCCCAAAACTAACAAGATTACCACACCTGTTACAAACGGACAAAAAAGGAAATGTGACAGGGTCTTTAATGAAACAATGGAGCGGCCAAATGCTCGCTACTTGGGGCCACAGACCCGCTCTTTTTTCAAACCGAGACCCAAGGATGAACCAAAGGGGTGTTTTGGAAATGGGTGTGACAGTGTGACTCTTGTACTCATTGTCTCGAAAGAGGTTTCCGACTCAAATCTAACCCCACGAGGATCTCGTGTTTGCTTCGGTGTGTATCAATAATGAGAGTAATAACCTCGCTCTCTTCGGAGCTCATGGGGAGATTAGCATGGGATTTATGGAACCCGTTGGTGTTTATGGTCCAGAGCAGTGATTCGGAAGAGGCAGCGAGGACCGAACTGTCTCCTCACAATTTGGGGCCGAAGCGGTCCGGAAGGAATAAAATCCTTTGGCTCGGAAAAGATGACAAGTCTTCCAAGTCATTGACTTCTTCTCCGTTCGGGTCCCTTAGTAGTCTGACATTTAACAAGTGATTTCGGACTTATCCTCCCTTGAAATGCGTTTTCTCAAGTGACATACATGGTTATTGGATCTCATCGGTGACAAGTCACACTGAGCGCGCACCGACCATTATCAACTCTCTACGATCCTTCGACGATTGTTTGATTACCCCTGAATGATAGCGTTTCCAGGTTCCAAGATTCCCTTAAAGTGTGAGCCACTAAATGGTTCCTTGGGACATTCTGAGCCCAGCTCTGGCTGTCTCTCATCATTTGACATGGTCATGGTTGGGACTCATTTGGTTTTAGCCGCTTTCGGGTCCGGAGGCTGGGGAATGTCCTCATTTGGTTTTTCCTCCTTCTTCTTCTTCTCTTCTGAGGGAAGGGATGGAGAGCTGGATCCATCCATCCATCCATCCAGTATACTAGTAGCTGGTTGGTGCCATCAACCCGTGTTTGTATGGCGAGTAGCGAGCTTTTTTAGGGGGTGCCTCGCCACTCGATTCTGAGAGCCTGGAGGACGTCAAGCGGTCCGTGGAACCGTGTGTCCATTAGTGAAACGAACCAAATGCCCCATTCAATGAGGAGTTTCTACTGGGGAAATGCGCAGAAAAAGAGTCGCCTACAACGAGGGAAAAGCATCAATCTCTTGAACGGCATTCGAGACCGAAGGGCTGTTTTAAGAGACCCTGTGGCTTCTTGGCCAGACCCCAAGACCCACTTGGGGCTAGGTGGCTTTTGTTGTAATTCCTCAAACCACATTGTGTGAAGTACCACTGCCTGTACCAATACTACCACCACTCCTACTCCTACTCCTACTTCTTCTCCATTCCACTCACTCACTCACTCACTCACTCACACTCCCTGAGTTAGTCAGTCAGTCAAGAGCGGCTCGTTCGTCCGTCCCTCCGTCCGTCCTTAGTACTTCGTCTTCTTCCAAGATTTGTTCGTTTCTCGTTCGTTTTCCCTGGAAAACACAGTGACAGTTCGCTTGATGGAGCACCTCTCGCCATGAGAGAGAAAGAGAGAGAGAGAGAAAAGCCCCCATCAGCTGACTGACATCATCCACCCAAGCCCAACACCGGCACGCCCGCCACCATCCCCTAGCGAGTTGATGATGCAGCGGGTAGAGTAAGCTCCATCACCCAGGAGGACCAACCAGTTGTGGAGTATCAGCAGCCAGCGACCACGTGGGCCAATGTTCGGATAGCTAGGAGCCCACCTTCAACCCAAAGGGCAAAAGACGAAGAGAGAGAGAGAAAGAGAGAAAGAGAACGAGGGAGAAGGACCCTAGTCTTTGCTGCCAAAAGAGTCGGCTATCATTCCCTCTCGAACAAACTCCAACTACTACTGCGGCCTACGAGTCTACCAGTACTACTTTTCCAGGACCGAGCTCTTCCCGACGACGATCACGACGACGATGACGACGACTTGGAGGATAACCCTAGGAAGGCCAAAAGAGGGATTTTCCAGACGCCAGAAAAGACCCAAACTGAAATCCCAGATTGACCAACTTTACTCACTCCCTATTTTCACCTTAAAGAAATAAAATAAGGAACTCGTGAAAATGAATGTTTCAAATCGAACCCGTACAATCTGTATCAGGCACTGGGGCCAAACTGTCGCAAATTTTCCGAGGGGAAGGGCAAGGTCGCCCTTGGAATTTCTAAAGAGTTCCTTTCATTGTGGCAGCGTTAAGTAGCTGCATTTCATGAATACAGATTCCATTACTACACCAACCAACTTATACCACTACTACTACTACAACTACTACCACTACTACCACCACAGCTACGCGTATATTCCCCAGCTCTGGACTTTCCAGACCATTGGGGGAAACAACGGAAGAGCCCGGGTCTTCCCTTGCGATCTCGTCATCTCAACCATCCTGGATGTTGAAGATTCAGGATCCAGAAACATGGCACAAGTACATATGTAAGCTAGGGGGTACCCGGGGGGACTGCAGCAGTCCTGGCGGCAGCCGAACTAGGAAGATTCGGGCAAATTTCCTCGAGCTCCTGATGAATAATGTTGATAGTCTGATTAGCGTGCCTGAACGCGGTTGTTAAATATGGAATATTGAGAGTGATGTGCCGCCATGTATGCTTATGAGTGGGCAACAGGTTCACGGTAAATGGGGCGGTTTTTTTTTTCAATACTAACCACGTGCTCCATCCATATCAAGCGTTTTTTTATGTGATGTCTGATCAATGACTGAGGACTCAAGGTATACACACCATTGAATCGATGATAGAGAAATCTGATCGGTTTCTCTCCTGACTTTCAATGCACAAGGGCCCCAAGAATTCCAAAGGAAAAGCGGATAATCCAATGTACATTTTTGTCCAAAAACCCGAGCCATATTCCCCAGGACCATCAGACACTTTGGATCCACTTTAAAAAAACGTTACAACGAGAGAACAATGGGATTATTTGGAGCGGAACTGGTATAAATTGGGAGTTTTTGGCGAGTTGTTATGGGTGAACATTGATTATATGACTGGGGGAATTTTGGAATACTTCAGCGTTGGTTGGGGAATTTTGACAGTGGAATTTGTACAAGACAAACAACCGGCCATGAAGTGAGGTCCTGCTTTTTGGGACATCAAGAAAGCGATAGGAAAAGCCGAGATTCATCATCGCTCGCGTTTTAGCACATGATAAATCAAAACTGTATTAAAATATTCAGCACAAGCGGGGAATTTCTTCGGCCCTACATTTGACCGGTCAATTTGTCTTCGTAAATAAGCACGACAGCATTTCAGAGGGCATCCATCCTCAGTTCTTACCAATCACCGTTACATCCGCAGTTCGCCCATGTCCTAACGAAACTAGACCCCCAAATGTTGGCCACAACACAGGCCCTCCAACGTGTAAAAATGCTATTATTGCATTCTTGAACTCTCCATCAAAGCCGTTTAGGCATAACCAGTACTTAACAAATCCCCAATGAGCTTCCTGACCTCTATTTCCACCAATAGCAGGAGAGGAGGAAAAAGTTAAGGCGTCAACATGAATTATGCATGCCAGCGGAATTCCCAATGAGGCTGTTTGTTACTCTCTTCATTGCTCTTCACGAGAATTGAAGGGATAATTTAGCTGTTCATGTCCACTCTTATTAGACAGGAGCTCCATATTAGTCTGAAACAATAGTGCTCTGGGCCGTGTTTGGCGTTAACAAAAGTGTCTAAGCGACATCTGCATAATTCTATTGTTTTTATTTTGCCTGTTGTTGACGGAAAAACGGGTGCAGGGGATGTGACCAAGCGTTTCTTGGACCCAACAGTTGTCCCTGGCCGGAGAGCCACATCAAACCATAACATCACAGAACGTTTACATTCTTATAACCCATTATGTCTGGCCTGGAGGCAAAACACTGACTCAGAAGTTGGCCGAGATCAGAAGCCTCAGCAAAAATGAATGTGCATTGGCATCGCTTTCAAAATCTAGTCCAGTTTGTTTAAGACTTGATTCCAGCATTGCAAATTTATAAAGGTCGATGAGATTGCCAATGGTAAAGGATAGACTGCAAAAGAGAGTCTGGCAACCCTGATTGAAAAAAAAAACACCTTATGTCCGTGAATCGAAGAACCTGCCACAAAAGAGGGTTGGTTGTTATTTGGTGGAAGAAAGGGCGCAAGGGATGGGAGAAGATGGTTTGGATTTGAACGCTTAATGACTTCCCATTAGAGCATCAATTTTGGCGTAAGGTCCTTTCAAACAATCTGGTGTTTAGTCTCATGAAAACGATGGAGGTGGGCAGTATGCGTCTACGGGATGAGCAATAATTATCGTTTCGGCGACTCGTGGATCTTAGTGTAGAGTAAGTCGCATCGGTTACTCCATCAAAGACTCGAATCAAAACCTTTTTTTCGCTTGGGAGGAATTCCAAACGAATTCAGCGCACGTTGCCCAAGCAACATTTTATCTACGCCCAATGCCGCGTGTCTTAAAAGCTGGTCAGGAACCTCGCGTCTATTTCAAGAACAGGCTTCATGGAAGCTTCATTTAGACTAAATTGATCGATCAGTAAAGGTATTTCATTTAGATGAATTTTACACTTTGGCAATTAGTCGATCACAGTGTGACCATCCATTTCCTGTTAAACATGCCATGTAACGTGTTGAGATATCATAACGTATATTGTTTATTTTTGCAATGCTCCATTTCGTATGAGATTGTAATTAGGTCACAAGCGTGGTCTACGTCAGAACTCTCATGGAAGCTGTCCATGCTGTCCAAAGAACACCTGTTAACTTGTCTGTTCAAATGCCTGAGTATCATTGTCTCAGGTTTGTCTTGTTAGTCCATCTAAAATGTGAGATTACCAAGTTGCCTTGACGGAGACGCCTTGACTCCCGAGGCTTGCAATGACCTCAAAACGAAGCACATGTGATCTATTGAAGACCCTGACTTTTCGGGCATGGTGTGTTTCTCCACCCGCGCAAAATTCTGCTGAAATGGCCATTAATCTTCATTCATCAACATTCAAAATCTGATTTTGATTTTCTTTCCTCCAGGCGCTTTTCTACCTCGTCAAAGACGTCGGGTTTGGAAATCCAACAAGAAGAGTGGCTCCAAATTGATGGCTTTGGAAAGTGCCACATGGGCATTTACAAGTAATCGAGAACAAATGAAACCCACAGAAAGTAAGTCCCTCAAAGTTTGGGCCAACCGCCGTTAGGTGCGAGGATCAAAATTATCTCTTCCTCAATGATTTTTTTCTCTAAGTGGGTTAAGTTGTCCTAACCATAAGGGTAGAAGAATCTTTCCGACTTCAAAGTTTTTCCATAAATTAGGGAAAGTTGAGGTTAAGTTCATTTCAAGGCTTCACATCGCAACGGCCAACTGAAATTCGAGGTTGAGTTGTCAACAAATGTCAGTCAGTGAGGAAGAGGTTGCGTGACATCATGGAAAAACGTCTTTGAATTCACAAGTAGCGGATGATGAATTTAATTATGCAAAATGAAAAGTTTATGGCAGAGTCTGCCATCGTGAAGCTCTTCTAAAATTCACATTGGAATAGATGGGAATTGGGTCATTATTGTTGATCTGATCTCACTAAGAGTAAGTTTGGACAAACTTTAAACGAATTGAAACATTCTGTGATGCGTTTTTCTACAAGCACTTCAGCAAGACCTGTCCGGAATCATGAACGTATTGAATTTGCTTGTTTACCATGCCGGGGGAGAGGGACATTTTCTTAATCAAAATTGACGAAAAAAAGAACGCTCACAATAGCAAATAAACGCCCTTTGGGCCAAAATTGTATTTCATATTTAAAACACACCTCGGGTCAAAATGTGCCCCGAATTGTGGTTTCAAAAGCAATTTGTCTGAATAGAATTGCTTACCTGTGTGGCACGTACCTCTTTTGTTTTCTAAACTAATATATTGTAATGAGGGAGCCACACCTGGATTCCAAAGACGGACTCTTTATGTTCCCACAAGTTGCGACACACATGGAACAGGTGTAAAAGGCGCAGAAGCCATTCCTCTGTAGATAATCCCGTGCTCCTACTGAATACACAACACCAGTTCACGACTACCACCCCACAAGGATAGTCTCGTTATTCCTTTGCTTCGTTAAGTCTCGTGTTTAGGTCCAATTCAATCAGATTAAAAACTACAAACTGACCGGGCACCACATTTCCTGCTCCAAATTACATCATTTTCTCCAAACTATTTTGGGACCTTTACCTACAAAAGGGGTCTGTATGTTTCACTAAATAGCTGCAATACAAGATAGAAGCAACACGAATAAACTACCTTTAGAAAAATTGATCAATATGATCATTATTGAGCCATTATTTATTAAGTATCTACAGCAGTATATCCGAAACTTTCCATCCATAACTCCAAGAGGATTACAAAGAAAATTAAAGCTATTTGTGAAGGGTTCATAATGCCTTGATTCTTGTCTGCTCCGTAGTAATTTGAACTCATTCTTACATGATTGCTTCTTTATATTCCAAGTTAGAACAGGCATTGAATGAAACATAATGGCCATCAACTATCATAACAATGAATATCTTAAGTTGGTTTGATTTGACTGCATGGTTAATCAACCACATGTATGTAGAAAAGAGCATTTGAATGCATGGGGCCATCAACTGGAATGTTCTGAATCCAACTCAGACTTGTGCGTTAGTTGAAACAATTGATTGGTTTGAGTCAAACCACAAGCTTTGAAGACGGGTCATTTGAGGAATGGGACGAGTTGGTCCAAAAAAGTTGATTTCTTTGTGCCTCGAATCTTCCCTCTCGAAAATGGCTTAATCAAGGGGCAGAAAGGTTCAGTATTTCCTTTTTGCTTTCATAAATCAACTCCTCCGTGCAAAAATCGATTCATGATCTGTTTGGAAGCTGTTAAATGAAAGAAATTGAAGAATTTGTAACAACTTCAAACGATTAGTGCATGACAGGTCGGGAGTAGCTGGTTGAACTGAAATTGTCTTTAAAACACTAGTATTGTTGATTTGACTACATGTAAAAATGCTTGAACCCAAATCTGTCCGTTTGATTTTAGTTATATCCATGTTTCGGCTTCAAATGAACACTCTTATAGTAATTGAACGTAGTCAGAAGAAGATTTCGCAACTTTGTTTGACTTGGCCGGATAAATGACAAAAAGAAGCAATTGAATTAAAGCAATCAAGCATCCCATGGCGTTGGGCACTTTGATAAAGGAATCCTGGATTATAGTACCCAGAACCCACCATTGTGAATTGACCACGAAGGTCATCAAAATCAGGTGGAAAGGGAGGGACTCGGTGCTCTGATTCCTGACCACAGATCCAATCGATGCCAATGGGGAGGCACAAAATATCACACTTATAATGGATCCAATAAAACCCAGGGTTCTTCTTTCATCTTCAAGGCCTCTTCTCTCTCGCAATATGGACATTAAATAAAACAATGTGACAAGGAAAACTCCACCAAAAACGATTTGCCTCAAAACGTGGGTCTTCTTCAGAGTATACATGTAGAAGCAGACGACGTAACTCCCTAAGATAAAGGCTCCAAATATGTTGGACATCTGAACAGTGACCTCCTGCACAATCACTCCATATCGAAACCATAGTACACAATTAAAGGCTCCCACCACAAATGGTAAGCTTGATACATCGCCCGTGTTCCCTTTCCGAATGAACTTCAGGCAAACCGGTGTTCCACTTAATAACTGGAGTATGGAAGACGCAGTTATCGTGTAAGTGAAGAATTGGTGCCAAAAGTTATCCTCCACAGCCTCCACATCACTCATCATGAAATCCAGTCAGCACAAGTACCTGGCAAAATTCAGATATCAGCCAATAAATGACCTTGATTTTTTGATCAAAAATCCATCTGTTTATTGACTCACAAGCTTGCTTGCGAACTAAAAGTGTGGTTCGGTTTCTTCCAGAAAACGTCTGCTGGCATATGTCAAAGTTTGATTGGCCCTTACGTTGTTTCCCTTGATTATTGGCGACAGCAGCAAAGATATCCTTGACTCAAAAAGCTGAACATACTTGGGATCACTCAACCTCGTTCCAAGCTTGAAAAACTGAAGGATGAAACATTAGGTTTCCATCGTTGGGGTAGTGTTCTAGACAGGCATGGTGGCCAGGGGTTTCGCAGAGGTTCCAGAAGGCTGTGTTGTACTTATCGTAAGCGTTACTCATCCCGTTGTAACGCCAAGATTGAGCATGACGAAGATATTGGGGCCCATACCTGGATCGGGCGTATCTACCAGGATTGGCATGGCATCGGAACCAGACCCCAGCTACGAATATCTTGGTGGCCACCGAGGTCACCTGAGCGACTGAAGGCAGGGATATAGATCCACGAACTCCACTCATTTCAACCTCGATGCCTTTGTAACCTAGCTTGAAGTAACCGGCGCCTTTGTCAGAGTAGTTGTCGTCTTGGATCCCATAAATGGATATGTCAGCGTGCTTCAGAAACATTTGACCTTTGCCCTCGGTGGTTGAAAAATGGTAGAAGTCCTCGGTGGAGAAATAGATATCGCCATCTATATCCCAAGGCAAGAAGTGGCCAAGTTTTAGTGCTCCAAGAAGACTTCCGGACGTCAGCTCGAACTGCGTTTCCAATCTTTCTTCAATTTTGAGGAGAGTCCGGAGAATATGAGCGTAAGCCTCTTGGCATCCCCATGGCAATAGTTTGGCCTCCTTTTGAAGTTTGCCCACATCACAGATCAAATTAACCTCTTCAGAGGTGAAGGAGTAATCTGGGATCAAGCTTTGATTCAAATGAATACCTTGGATTTGTTGGATTATCGCAATTTGTTGCCAGCTCTCTTTTGACATTACCAGAAACCAATTTGGGGACATATAAGTGAAGTACATGATATCGGGACACAAGAGAATATTCCATTGGGTCTTGAAGAGGTCAAGAAACCATTGGATAAACATAGCTGGAGTATCTGGAAGGTCAGGTACAAGCGGAACGGCATGGAACACTTCTTTCTTGGCCATAAAAGGGACTCCATTCAGAATGTCGCATTTCATGCAATCGCATGAAGACGATCCATAACCAGGACGGACTCTGAGTTGGTAGTTGTGTATCTCAGCTTGGTAACACGGTGTTGTCCAATATCCGGTCAGATTTCGGACACTCCCACCTACCACACCAATCCAGGGTTCTTGAAGTAAGCGGACGGATCGTTCCAATTCAGACCAAGGGGTAATGGAAAATAGGTCCCAACCCACAAGCACAAACGGAGTCTGAGCTCTATTGATCATGGTCTTCCAAAGCACTGGAACGAATTCTTTCACTTGTAAGACTTCCAGATATTGATTCTGCGTCTGGAAATCTTTGGTGGTGGCTAGGATGACCCGAATATTCGGATACTCGTCCATAAACTTAGTCTCAAGTTCCATTTGATCTCCATAATGGTCCGTCATGAGGACAACGGTGATTAGTTCGCTCCAATCCGGATTTGGTATGTGGCAATTGTCCGTTTGAAGCCTCCAACTTCCTTGACCCCAGAGTTCTGAATTGCGGAATTGACCTGAGTCATAATGCTCATCACAAACTAGCTTTTGGTCTTCTGGGACGTTATTTCCACATTGTAGACCATTTTGGGGACCAACTTTCTCTTCCAGTATCTTGACCACCTCTCCATTTTCTCGGCATTCTGTCAGAAACGATGAAGTAAAATACATGAAGAATTTGCAAATAATAGGTTTACTTACGAGCATCTGTCGACAGAGAATCTTGGAGCTCTTTTAAGGTCCTGAGCGTTTCGATCCGGTCATCATTGCGGATTTTCTTGAAGTTTTCACTCAAATCTTGGATTCGAATTCCAAGGTCTAAAGGAAACGCAATTCAAGCAATTATATATAAATGAGGCCTCTTTTCTATTATAATTTTATGTTACTTACACACAACCAAAACCGTTTGTAGCCCAAGTAAAGTCCAAACGCACGACTGCTTCCAGTTCTTCCTCATTTTCCTTCAACCATGATTTCCGTTGGGTATTGGAAGTTCTTATCATTTATAGCGTTTTCCAAAACATGGAGAGATAAGGCGAAATGCTGGTCTCAGGATTTTGTAGTGAAGTAGTGTTTATTCAGTAACCGATATTCTTGTATGAGAGGAATGGATAATTTCGAGCAAAACAATAGAAACAATCTTTCCCCTCTTACGAGAAACAGATGTGGCTCACCATTAGGATTTTTAGATTTAAAACTAGGTAATGTAGGGGAGTTTATTACTCAGGTGTACAAAATGCGCGACAAGTTGGAAACATTTCATCGTTGACTACTACCAAACCAGGCCTTGTCCTTGAAGGTGTGTAAGATCGAGACATGAGTGACCCTGGTCGACGATTGTTCTCGCGTTGGCCTTTAAGGTCATGAGGAGTTTGGGGTGGCGGCAAAGTCTCGACATTTCTCGTGATATGCAGTCTGCGTTCTCTGACGAATCACCTCTTCAACGTACAACTCGCTCCGGAGCATTCGCAACTGCAATGAACACAGATGAATATGAGTCAGATATCGTGGCTCCAGTTAGAAAATTTAAGGGAAACGAGGATCGAATTTACAACTTGCAACCTCGTTACGGTAAACAAGAAATCGAGTATTTGGCATATTTCATATAGTTTCACATTATTGACATAAACGACATGACCTTACAGACATGCTTACCAAGCTTTTTGACGTTCTTTTCGGCATTAAAAGGCATTTTTATTAAGGCTTAATTTATCGTTTTTTTTAACATCAACAAAAAGTGACTATTTACACCATTTTTTCCGAGTTCGCTTTGGATGGTAATCTTGAATCTACATTTTCTATTACTGAGACCGGCTAAGAGATTTCAATAAGCCATGTGAATATCTTTAAAGTCTTGTGTTTCTTTCTGAAAATCAATACTCTATGAAGCAAACATCAAATCCTTTGGCCCTCCTTTGGCTCATTAATTAAGGAACATCAACTAAGTCTAGCAGTGCTGATTAAATGAAGAATTCCTCGTTTCTAATTTGGCGATATATATAAGTGTGGACAACTCTTTCAATTTGGCAGGGAATCGGAACCATTTTGAACTCCTTTTTAAGCCCTTTGCCTATTTCTGCCCTTGGCAGGAATTTCCAATAACAGTTAAATTTGGACAATTTCCTTTTATCTACGTATATGTCAAGTTCATGTCAAGCAACAATTAGACCGCCTCAACTAAAATTGTCTGACGTTAGGAAATTGTTAGTTTTCCGTTCTTGTTTATTGGATCTAGATAAGAAAACTATTCAAGCTTTTTTCATAAATATTTAGACTTCTTCGCCACACTAGTCGATGAGAGCTATAGGGTTTGTCAAGTGAACGCGTTTGTGAACAACTGACGTTATTGCATGGAGTAAAATCAAAGACAACATGTCCAGCCAAACCGCACTGTGCATGCATTGAAGTTTGACATTTATTTAATTTTTCCTGCTTATCTTAGAAGATAGCATTGTGGTATTGAGCCAATTGGATAGTACGTTCGCCGAATTATGCCAAACATGTTCATTTTGTTGGGTTTTGTTACACAGCTCACTCAAAATCACTCGATTGTTGAAAATTCAATGGGCGGATGGTGCGAGTTGACGGTGATGTTTATCGAATTTCTCCCTCCTCAAAATACCCAAAATCAGGGTTCCGGACTACATTTTTCCTTGAATTTCCTTCACTTGACATGCTCTATTGATGGAAAATGTTTTTTGAAGTCAGGAGTCCAAAAATAAGTTTGATGTTGGTGACATTTGCATGAGCACTTCAAAAAAGTTGAATTTGTATTTTACGCTACAGCTTTAACTGTTCATGACCATTTCTTGTCATTCCTCATTGTACTTTGAGCCTTTCGGCACATTGTTTTAAATTTAAAAAACGTGTTTGATTGATTGGTTACTTAGTTATGCCACTTTCAAGCAGTCAAATTTGGCTAACAGTGGGGACTTCTTCAAACGAATTTTTAGTAATAACCATTTCATATATATTTTTCAGATCTTAGCACATTGGGTTTATAATCCCAAACTACAAGAAGGAGTAAAAGAGGTATTGTTTTAAAAATATAAACGTGTACTGAGTTATGTTTTTGAACTACACATGAGTATATCAGGAACATTTTTTTCTTTTGTTCTACTCATTTCAAAAAGTGTTCCTATTTACGATACGATTGTGATTTTGCTTTGGTAAATTCCCATTTCTCCCAACCGTAACTACTAAATCAAAACTCGATAATTCTATCCACTTCAAGACTGGAATGGGACTGGTTTGAAGATTCGAGACAGAAAATTAGTTGGTCATTAGTTAGTTTTATGGTATAGAATACACCTCCAATAATCCGATGGTCTACCCGTTAAAAGTACGCTCACGGAAACGGTTCAGCATAACTAATTTCGAAAAGCATACGAATTGGTTGAATAATAGTCGTCCATGTTGGTGATGGATCAAAAAAGTCTACAACTTTTTTTTATTTTCCTCTGAGCTTAAATTTCACTTTTACAAAAAGGAACGAATGGATTGGATTGAGAGGGGATAATCTTATTTTGTTTTAGACATTTGTTGGCTTTGAACTCTGATGGCCAAAACACTTTTATGATCGCTTATGGATATATACGGTATGGCCACCAACGATCTTTTCATCTGGTTTGAAAATCTCTTTTTGGGTATGATTACAATTTTGTTCAAGTAAATTCAGGTCGGACCAAGTGTGCGTAACAGAAAGAGTGCTTGAATGAGACCGAAATAGAAAGCCGTTTGATCAGAAATTTGGAACAACATGAAAGAAATCTTAATGGATTTACGCTCGTGTACAGGCCAAGAGGCAATTCACTTGTCAAATATTTTCATATGAGAATAACACAAACAAAGCTTGCAAGTGAACAACTTTACTTGATTTTTCCTCTGGGCTGCTTTCGGTTTCGATAAGTTACGAAACAAAAAACACGAGTAAAACCGAAATTTTGGGCCGAAAAGGCTAATGGCTTTCACTAACAAAACTAAAAAATAAAGTCATATCAAAGTTGCCCCAAGATTGTTGAAGTAAAGCGAGTATATACGAGGTGCTTTCAAAATGAAAATGCATTCGCTTTGAAGATTTTAAATTATCCATGTAACAACTTAGTTTGCCAAAAAATATTTTGAGTGGATTTGGCCCAATTCAATATATGCCACGGCTAACCATAGGGAATCTGTTTTTATTTTGCCCAAAGATGTTGATGCTAACCGGGCCTACTATGATCTGATTTTGCTTCACGGACATTTATATCAAAAAGTTTCTAGAAGCCACCAATGACAAAAAATGGCTCGAATCTTTAGAGAGTAGGTTGACAAATGGAACGGATAGACTTGACCTTTGTGAGGTCGGAAACAAAATCACTCTGAGCTTGGCAAGAGGTGTTAATAAGCTCCGTCCAAATATTTCACTTTTGTTTTAATTCAGCAATCCTGTAAAACCAATCATTTAAACTATATGAAGCGAAGCGAAGCGGTTCGAAAATTTAGGATTTATTGTTACTATATAATTGTTTGTTTCTACAGCTCTCGGACATCAAACTAGCAAACACCTAACACATTGCTATGTACCTATAATATAACCTCCCGTTTCAATGTATCCGACAAAAAATATATCCGACAAAAATTATAATTGCTTGTTTAACCATGAAGGCCTGACTTACGGAAACTTGATTTTGTCTCGCCCCGCTCCGATCGCCCGCGGCCTTCAAGGTGGTCATTCGCTCATCAAAGTAACTGACACACGTTTTGATCGACTCCTCCCTTTGGGTGTGGATCTTGGCGATCTGCATACAAAAATTGACAATCAAAAGATCCGGGGCAAAGACCCCGGGCCTCTAACGTACCCGAACCAAATCTCGTATTACCTGGGACCAGAGCTCCTGGCATTTTTCGCCGGCCTCGCCCTTACTACGCAATGAGGCCGTGGGGATGGAGTTGTTCAAGGCTTGAATGATCTTGTCATCGATGGCACGAGAGTTCTTCAACGCGTTCTGGAAATCCAAAAAACTCACTTGTCACATTTCGGACACATGTTATAAAAGATGGCTCTGGTGTGCTCGTACCTCAAATTGCATGAAATCTTGGCATTGGCTTAGTCCAGCTTGAATGCCGTTATCTCCGGCGGTGATTGGGGTGGTCATGGTAGGCGTATAACGAGGTGAATCTACGAACTGGGAACGAGGCTAGTTGGGGGATGTTGTCGTTGTTGATGGAGGAGAGCAATGCAGCATGACAAGATCATGGACAACCTCATTTGTTTTGAAACCGGGAGAGCTTCCATGATTGGCCGCTAGGTGCACTAGAAGCGCGGCAGTGTTGAACACACTTATGAATGTGCTCTTCATTAAACAGAGATATTCCCTAGAGCTCTTTGCAATGCGAAGGCAATCATAAGCCCCGTTGTATATATGCTCTCTGCTCTAATTCTCTTAATTTCGTTCTTATTCTTCGTTTCTGACGAAACTTGAAAAAAGGCAACTTAAATGCCCTATCTTGATTATGATGAAGTATGTGCAGTGCACTAATTTTGACTATCACAATTTCGGCAAAATTTAAAGTGGGCATCAAGAGCTGTTGTTCCCACCACACGCAATCTCTCCTCATTGTTAGAGCATATGAATCATTACTAACGAATAAAGAAATTAGTCTATTGAACACATCTTGTTTTTGAGTGGCTTGTAACAATAAACAATGATTGATTACATTGACTAATGATTATGCTTTTGCTTGCTTTCATCTAAAACAGACAGTTTGTAAAATGTTAAAGTCAGCCAAGATCGTTGAGTCTCCCAACAGACTATGTCTTTTTTTTTTCATAAAAGTGAGGAGGTTCCAGCAGTCTGTGCCCAATGCCATGTTATGAATGGACCATATCACCTTTCAGTCATTCTGGTGTTTAAAGTTCCTAGTCCAAATAAAGATGATGTTCTTCATGTTTGCGATGGATGATGGGCGCAGAGGTTGGAGTCCACCTTTTTATTGCTCCTTGTTAGATATTGGGATAGACCTGCTCCTCTGTGGTCACGATGTCTAGGACGATCACCGAAGCACTATTTCTTCTTTCAAAAGAGAACTTAAATCTTATCAGGCACACACTTTACCGCCTTAATGGGAACATAATGAGCTGTCCTACTGTTGGACAATCTCTCAAACCCGGACACCTTTTCATCACTGAAAAGCTTAACCTGCTTTCCGCTATCCAATTCATTGAGCAACAGCTTGGAATGGGCAAACATTTTGGTCTTTGTTACATTATTGATGACATACTTCTCCTTCCTTGCCCTGGACTTGGCACCAAGGTTTTCTTTATAGCCCATGGGACACTGATCCCCTCTATAACCATGGCCTTGGCCATCCCCTTCATGGTCCAGATCACATTCCTCTTGATTCGGCGTTTGTAGGGATTAATCATCTTCTGCCCCCCCCCTACCTGCCCCCCAACTATTGACTCAACCTATACTAACTAACTTTTTGCCCTCTATTGATCAGTTACTCAGTACTGGGAGTTTGAGCAGTCCATTCATCAAGAACTTGCACACAACATGCTGCTGTAGTAACTGATCTACTTGCCATCACTTTGAGCCACAAAATATACCGTCAAAACAGACAATCGGCAAATATGTAGCATTTCTTAAACTCTCTTTAAGAAACAAAGGCACACATGTAGTCTAAAACCAAATGTACCTTTAAAGAAATCCAAAACATAAAGTATAGGTTACTGGACACAATACTTTTTCACCCCACCGCCTGCGTCAGAGTTCTACACCTAGGTAAGGAATACGTTTTCTTCTATTTCTGTTTCAAGCTTCAGAAACTTATCAGCAGCCACTGTTTACTTTCACAACAAATTTCGCCCTGGCCGTAATTTTGGGCGTAACTGTATTTGTGCATCGCTGAGCTGGATTTTGTAGGCCTCATCCATCATGTCATAGATTGGATAGATAAAGTTCTTCAACTCATTCACATTCCTATGAGAGGAGGCGTAGGCATTCCCTCTCATCAAGCTCTTAATGGGAAAACCTTTTGAATGTTTGTGTACTGATTTTGGTCCATGTTTTTTTGCCCAAGAAATTTTATCCTATACCCATACTAATGGCCTTGGTGGGCGTGGTCAACATCTGCTTGACCTTTGGAAAGCCATTCCTCACCGCCTATTGAATGACAAATGATCTAATTGTGTTCTACATCACCTGTTTGTTCTTACTCAGGTAGCAAACGTTCTTGGGCCCCTGTTTAAGTAATTCAAATGCTTCTTTGATGCCATGAGGGTTGAACTGGTCTTGACGATTTGGAAAGGTTCTTGAATGAAAATGAGTTCATGCTTTCTATCTGTTCCTTTCCCATTGTCGGAGACAAAATTTATTACATAGCGAATAATTTTGAATTGTTCAACTTTGAGGGTACTAGGTTTTGCGACGTTGGCAGCATATCATCCAATATCTCTCCACGAATGCCAAAAGTGTCCCAATGATCAAGCCCAGTGTTAGAACGAGGAAAATCCCTCCTACGTTCATCAGGTTCAGTTCGCTCACAGTGGACGAATCCACATCCTCCTGAAATAGGCAAATATTGACAATGTCAAATTTCCGTAACTCCTTTGTTCCATCCGAATGGATTTTTGTTCTACCTTTGAAAGAATACACATGTGAATTGGACCGAAAATAAATTAATGTACGAATGGAGATGTCACATGAGACTTGGTCTTCAGATTGCGAGACGGCGACTTTCAGATCACCTTTTGGCGAGAATAGTTAATTGAATTTAAAACTAGACCAAATTCATCGAAGGCTATTTTTCCCTTCAACGTTATCACTTATTGTATTGTGACACTTTTCGCATGTCTGAATCTACTTCGAGGAAACGTCATTTTAAAATCAATGCTCTGAAACCCGAGCCCGCCATATCTCATCTTTTCTTAATCATTTTTGCAGGTCTGGAGGTTGAAATTCGGTTTATGAACGGAAAGGGATAATCCCACAAGAACTTGATTATTGGTTCGTTTAATTTGAACTCAAACGTATTTGTACAATTAATCATTGGAGGACGCAAATAATTATTCATAGCTATATGCCAACGTTTTATCGAGCAATGAGCTTCATCCAAATGTATTTACATAGAATCATGATAGCGACTCCTTTTGGTTGTTGCACTGCATCAATATCAAAGGTATTATTCATTCGTATTTGTTTCTTATCATGAATAGACCAACCCGTTAGACCATCGATGAATCATCATCTTCATCATTCATCAATATCTGATCGTTCTTGGATTGTAACGCTTGAAATAATGTGAGAAGAACCGACAAAGATATATGATCAATATACATGTGTGTATATATACACACAGACAAATATGCCACTTCCTTGTATTTTCGATGCGCAAATAAACAGATCAAGCAGATATTAACTGTATGGTTACAAGGCTTTTCTGGGCTTCAATTCTGTCATCTCTTTTGTCATTTCTATCCTCAGCAGATCCTCAGGTTGTCCTTAATCAATGCCTTCTAAAGTCCGAAGATTTATTGCATTCTCTATGAGTGTATGAGAGCCCTATGGGAACATACCTCATGCCAGACAGATTCCGAAAAACTAATTGCGAATGGTCTTGTTTTTGAGCTCCTTCTCGAAATTTTGCTTCCATTGCAAAGTACATAAGGTACATGGCAATGGAATAAAACAGTTTTCTTTTTACACTTTTGCTCATCATCGAATGATCTGGGCCATGAAGAGGCCTGGCGTAATAACCGTAACAGCTTTCTATCAGTGTCTTAGAACTTAAGCATTCTCTTGAATTCCCGTTACCTGGCAAGCCCCTCCTCCTCGCTCTTTCTTCCACCACTTTTCCTTCAGATCTCGGATCAATCCGTCCTCATTGAGCTTGATAATGGCATCACTCAGCCGAGCTCTCAAGGGGGAGCCTACGAAAAAAAGAGAATTCATCCGACTTAAAAATTATTGGGGGTAGGAAAAAGACAATATTTGGCGGTGTTAAGTGAAATTTGATTGGGTTAATATGGACCGAGGCAAAATTTGTGATTATTAAACGTGGGAAAAAGAGATTCAAAATAAGTTGGTAAAGTTTGTCGCAACAGATAGCAAGCAAGGGTGGGGATTGTGACGCATTTTTTTGAAGCCAAACATTGTCTTGGCAATAAACTCAAGGAGAGAAAGCAAATATATGCTACCATTAATACGTTTTCAACTGGGCTTAATATAAATGTTTTTGGGGGAATTTCAAAAGCACTTTTCGAAGTCAGGATTAAGATGAAACGTTCTTAATTTGGAAAACGTGTTAATTTCATGATAAAAAAAAGCGCCGTTAAAAGCACATTGAAATTGTTTTTTAATGTATTTTGTTTTTTTGATCTAATTGTGGGCGCCTTTAGAAATTTGTCCTGATTGCTCAAAAATATTGATTGCTGAAATCTTATATCACATCGCCCTAACAATTATAACTTGCCCTGGTTATAGATAATGAAATGCATATTCATTTGTGAAAAATTGTCTAATGGTAAATATATTTGATAAATATACAATGAATGCGCATCAATGATGCATGGGATGGCTGGTTTACATGGAGTAATATTAACACAAAAGACTCCGAAAATATTTAAGTTTTAAAGATAAAATATTTAAATTAAGAAACCTAGAAATAATCTATTCTTGGGTTACTAAGAGTAATATGGCCCTGAACGGAATGAAATTCCGCTCAAAGACCTTCGGGTCAACTCCTTCAAATACTCCACTCGTAAAAAATCGAGATAAAATTATCGAGCAGGTTTCGTCCATGAAGGATATAGGTGTACGTAGTTCTTAAAAATAATGGAAAGTTCGATGAGGATATCCAATTGAAAGTGGGCAAAGCTTTTCAAATGTGTGGTTGGATATATCGCACGTTTAAGTCCAGAGATAGCATCGCGATGCTAACTCTGTACAAGTCGATTGTTCAGCCACATCTTGAATATGCTTCTCCCCTTTGGGCTCCAATGAGTTCAGCAGGTTTGCAAAAGGTCGAACAAGTCCAAAAATGTTTCACTAGGAACATCACAGGAATGAGAGAGCTCTCGTATTGGGAGAGACTAGAAAAGTTGGGATTGTAGAGGGTTCAGAGAATGTACGAAAGGTAACTGATATTGTACGTTTTCAAACGCATTTCATGAGCTTTGTCCCAACCCAGGATTTAGGGTCAATTGTAGTGACCGTGGAGGCTTAATGTGCGTTTGATAGCACCTTCAAGCCCTCGAGAATCCAGGCTAGTTCGAACATTGAACTCCACTTCTCTTCTTTTCTCGGGCTCCTTCATTGTTTACTTTGCTTCCCTCTAATATTCGTAGGGAATACGTAGGCCTTTGTTGATCCGGTTGCATCTTTCAAGTCAGACTTGAACAATTTTTCTAGATAGCATTCCAGATCAACCCTACATTCAAGGATTAGCTCGGTCTGCCAACTCAAATTCGTTTGGGAGACCAAATGTCATATAAAGATTGAAAGGTAATAAATAGGCGAATTATAACCTTTCATTTTAATAGTACTGGGATTACATTCCCTGTAGCGGTTAGAAAAAGCCCGTGAAAAACAAAACCAAAAAAGAATGATACGTACTCCCCAAAAGGAAAAGTATTTGAAAATTGGCCGATTATTTAAGAAAAAAAATATAAGTGATCCTAAAATATTTCCTTTTGGATTTTTGCCAAGGAACCTTCAAAAGCTACCTCACTCTTTTCGAAATGAAACTGGCATTCACAAGAACTGAGAAGAAATATCGTGCTCTCTGTTTTGCTTGACAATCAAATCAAAATTAACAGGGAGAAACAGTCTCAGGATTTTATCACCCAAGAGGTTCAATTTGTAAAGCCAA
>NC_081444.1:14077691-14111143 GCF_007210705.1 Tigriopus californicus | reverse complement strand
AAGAGGTTCAATTTGTAAAGCCAATATTTTTGCAATATTTTTCATCAACCTTAAAAGTTCATTTATATGCATTAAGTGCCAAGCTTTGCAAAAGTGCTCACAATAGTCAAAACAACATTTAAATCAAGACCCTCTTGACCACTTCAGCTTGAAAAATGCCAAAAAGGTACTTGGCCTTTGCATTGTTTTAGGTAATTTGTTGCATGTTTGGCAATTCTTTTTAAGGTTTTATGCATGTTCTTTTTCATAAGGTCTGGCAATTTTCAGTTTTTTTTGTATGAACAAGGCGTCGTTTTGCTTATATTTGTTACTCATGGAAAGGTGGCAAAGCCTTTGCAAAAAACTAAAGGTAAATGAGGATATTTATCGACCCTAAATATAGATTAAGACTCTTTCGTGCCTTCATATGAAGTGTAGCCATCGGTTTTGAATAAATTCTTCGTTTTATCACTATTTCATTGATTTTTCCCGTGTTGCATTTGAAATAGAAAATTAAAAGCTAACAGTTTCTTGCCCATTGATCATACTCCCTGTTGCGCATTCACTCAAAAATTCATAATGCGTAGCAGAAATTTCTGATTTCTGCTTGCTTTTGCTTTTTATGAGAAAGGTTCTCTGGTAAGTGCCAAATTTATTGAATCATCTATTTGACATATTTTGCAGCAATGTCAAATGAATATTACTCAACAATCGCTTAGGAATTAAAAAATATTGGTGAATCAACTTGGTTGTTATGGCGCTGTAAGTATTTGTTTTGTTTAAATTTCGAGTGCTATTACCAAATGCACCCAAAAAATAATTCATTGAGTAGAATAAGATGAAATTGCAACTCAACAAAAAATACAGTTTGCGAAAAGCTCGTTAAAAAATAAGTCAATTAATTTCCTGATTTTTCCCCTATGTAAATATGTTGCAAAGGGCATCGCACAAAGTGTATTTTCAAAATCCATAACAACAAAATTTTATCAATTTTCATCCCTCGCACGTTTTTTGTGTTTAACCACCACTCATGTCTATTTAAACCCCAAAACTATTTCTATTTTATCTCCCTGTTTTAACTCCCGTAACTTATTATTAGAATCAAAAGCATGGCAAACGCTCTTGATTAATTCATCCATGCTATGAGAATGAGCTCCTTTTTTAAGAAAATGTTCCACTCCTGCTTGAGAATGATTTCCCAGCCAGTCACGACTTGTTGAATGAGGTATCGCTTATATATTTAATAAATGGTGCATGGACTTAGAGATACGTTAAAAGTACATAGGATTACCGTGGGGCAAGGCGATCCCATAGCTCTTGGAGTCGAGAAGGCCACCAATTTGTTGAAGCTGACAGTTCCTCTCGACAGTGTACTCGATCGAGGTGGACTCCATAAAAAATGCATAGGCCCCATCTTCTTGAAGGACCTGTTCCAGTCCCTCCTTGTTGCCAGCCATCATGACCTCGTCCTTGTGTCGCTCCATGGTTCGCCACATTTTCGAATATGTGGGATTGTTGGAATTCTGAAACGAGCAAATTTCAGACCGCCCACGTAACGGAAGTAAAATAGAGGATAACATTCATGATTCAATCAACTTGATTCTTTTAAATACTAAATGATTCAAGAGAGCATTTGTGTGATGCTGCATGGATTCCGGAACCAAGTTGACATTTCTTTAAGTTTGCAAATTGACTGAAACTCCTGGATAAGTTATTTACAGGCTTGCCAGTGATGTCCTCGTCGACACAGTTATTCACTTCCATAGAAGGGTAAGAAGAGTAAAATGTAAATATTGCCTAAGAAGCCACGCTCGTTAACCGTGAGCCCATTGCAGTTAATCAGACGTAATATATGTCAATCATAAATCGTCAGTTGTTGTTTGGCCACCACACAATCACCTTATTTGCATGAACGCCATTGAAATCAAAAGTGGCAAGGCTGGTATTTTTTGTCCAGCATCTAGATTTATGTACTTAAACTTTTAGTCCACTTTCATCTTATTACAAGAGGAACAGTGTTTTTGTATGAAGAACATAACAACTGCAGGTATTTTAAGATTCGTAGAAACCAAATTAGTAAACAAATTAATAATGAACGATTAAAGAAATCCATGAGGTAAAGTTGGAATCCGAAAATTGTTCTTTAGTTAATTATCCCGAAAACCGAACTTAACAACCCCCCAGTCGGTTGGTTATTAGCAAAAAAGTTAACCTTACCATGTGATGGCTAGGCACGGTGAAAATGATTTCTGATTATGTTTTTGCTCAAATGCCAAGACTTCTAGTTGATATTTTCTTTGCTAAAGAACAAAAGGAACAGTTTTTGTCAAATAAGCATCTTTGACAGTAGCCTACTGTACATCAGTGTATTAAACATCTTAAAATACATTGTGGATTATTGATAACCAAAACTTAGTCAAATAAAAATTATTTGCTCTCTTAGTTATACACTGACGTTAAATTTCATAGATATCCATTAGCAGATGCTTAATAGTCACACTTTGAGTGTTGCATTTTGCAGTAAAATAGATCGAAAAATGACCTAATTATACTGTAGGTAATTATCAAAAACAAAAAAATGTGCTTCTTTGAAAGTTTGAAAATAAATGAAATTCTTTCATTTTCGTAAACGTTTCTTTTAAACTTAAAAATAGTAAACGGTGGCACTTAAATCTTATTCAGGATGTAACATTACCGATCAGTTTTTCGTAAGTATGGAAAGCTACGCTAGTAAATCATGTATTTGAAATATAACAAAGATGCATCCGACAATTTGATTTTAAAATTTGTCACTTTTTGCATTGATTATTTTCTGCGTACCAATGTTTTTTCATCCCATGGAAGCGCTAGTAAATCATGCATTTGAAATATTACAAACATATTTTCGACAATTTGATTTTAAAAGTTGTCACTTTGTGCATTGAATATTTTGTACGTATTAAAACCAATTGAAAACGTGGTTGACAATTATGACATCATAGTTGTGAATGGTTTATGCTAAGAAAGTTTTAAGTGATCATACAAACTATTTTTGGCTTTTTCTCCATGCTTCAGGAAAGTGAAACATTTTCATTTATTTTTTGGGACATTGAAAAAGCATATCATATTTCCTGGCAATTTCTATAAGGTATAACCGGAGCATTTTGTCAAATTTGATACAAAATACGACATTTGATTTGAGGTGTAATATCTCAGCGTCTACTCGATGGAGTTTTACGAAATTTCAATTGAAAACGTCTCCAAGGATACTCAAAACATCTATTTATTGCGTCTTTCAGGTGTACCCGTGGTTACGTAACTGAATAAATCCCACAAAAACTTAGGGCCCGATTCATTTCTTTTTTTTTGCATCACGTTAGATTTCAAAAGTTTCAAGTTCAGGAATATCGAAAAATGTCTTTGTTTGTTATGAAAAAAAATAAATCAAATGTGAAGTCTCTCCTCAACTCCTACTGAAAGAAGACCAGTCTTAAATTTTTTTAAAGTTCCAGAAATGGAACAAAGCCGCAAGACACTCTGAGTCAAGGCATTACTACTCGTTTTTTGATGGTAATCTAAAAACCAGATTGACGGATCCACCATTCTTGTGGAGATAAATAACCCCAGGACTCTTGAAGGACTAGAGTTTCTGTGAAGGCCAAAGGAGCAACACCTGCTGTAACTCGCAGATTTTATGAAAAATTAATACCTACCCTAAAGAAGGCCGCAGTTGATCCTGTAGCCACACAACCGTACAAAATCTTGGATTGGCTGGCTAGATCCGATGCTGAAGAAATCGGAACTTCCATTCGTTCCACAGTCCTGCAATTAAGGCCAATCGAAGTATTGCTCAGTATAGGAAATATCGGACTTTAGTTAGCTACTCTAAACTTAAAAATGAATTAAGGTGTAGAGGCTTCAAGGTTTTTCAATCTTAATCGCTCGAAATATGAAAAAATGCATCAATTTGAACAGTGTGCCCATAAAGTCATATGATATATTTTGTGCGTGTTTTGAACGAAAACCAGTTCATTTTCACGCATAATATTGTCAGCGCCTTTGTGATTATTGAAAGATTTTGGTCACAAAGTAAAAACTGTGTTACTTTTGAAAACGAATCGATATTTGTTTGTGAACGATGTTAGTATTGTCGGTTGCTCAAAGAGTGTAACGTTTTGCTCTCGAATTCGCAATATGCGTTTGTTCCCTCTACACCTTGATCAAAGGACCAGGTGTGCATGTATCTAATAAGCTGAATAAACTCACAGAAAGGCCGCCAGGTTGGCTGTATAAGACGATATCATAATGAGCGTGAAAAACCACCAAATACTCGCCACAAAGCGTCCCGAAATTGCTCTAAAGATCAAAAGAGATATCCATTCTGTTATGAAACCTCCTCCCACCAAATCCTCCACAGAATCGGTAGCTTCCAAATGAATAAGAACCTGGGCAAGAAATCACATCCTTGTTGCACCCAAGACGCCACCGAGAACCATAAACAATGTCGGAAACTGGAAAACGGTGTCTGACCATCATTTTCCTGGTGGAGTTCCTCCGTTTCATAAGGCGAGATCCTGCAATGGAACCAATCTCTTTTGTGTGTAGGCATTGATCCAAGAAATGTGGGTGCGATCGTGCACTTGCCTGGCAATGATGTACATGGAGAGAGAGACCATCAATCCGCCTAGAATCATGAGCAGCCAGACGTTCAACGAGAGCGGAGCGAGGAATCCAAAAATGTTGACGGATTTCGAGGGCGCCTTCACGTACAGAAGGCTTATCCCTGAGTGGAATAAAGGACGCGTAAAGTCGTTGAATGTGTCAGTTCCATAAACGAGAAGGAAGCGACAGTGAGTGTGCTTGAACATGTGGTGCTCTTGAAGAGGTTTTTGTATCAGGTTGGTTGGGGTGCATGCCATTTTGAGGATTTTTTGAAATCTATTGCTAACGGAGTTATGATTGCCAAATGGCAATTTGTTGGGGTACATAGGAGTTTCGAGGCATAACATGCTTGATAAAAGGCCAGATTTTGTCGAGGGAATTTATTTTTGTCTCTGATGATGATGAATCAAGAGAACAATTGTATTATTTCTAAAACTAGTTCCAATCCAAGAAATGGGCAAAATTGAAACATGCTGCCTTACGCTTTAATAATTCAGAAGGCTTTACTTAAATTTTGATTCAACCTCCACTTATAAGTGCAGTTTTTGGAACTATTTGTTCAAGGATCGTTAACTGAACCACCCGCTTGTCAAAATCGATCAAATCATGTCAAGTAAAACATGAATGGAATAAAGGTTTTCAGTCCCCTACACATATGATTGGTTTTATTTATTATATAAGAGTTTCATCCTTTTGAAGTGTCGTTTCCAATTTTGAAATACTTTAAGGTGGAGTTTGAAAAATGTAAGTCCACAAGAAAACTGTGTTCTAGGGTTCCTTCATTGCTCAGTTTGTTCGCTCTAATATTTTGAGGGATTCTGTATTCAATTTATCTCTTGTCTGTCTTTACACCAAACTTGGACAAGTGTTTAACCGAAATCCCATACCAGCCCTCAATTCAAGGGCTAGCCAGATCTCCCAACATTAATTTGGGTGGTGGATGAGCTTTCATATGAATATATATGAAAAGTGAAACAAGAATTATGAATCTTTCTTTCATCTTCAAAGGCTCGAGAACACAGTCCAAGTAACGGTAAGGAAGTCTGCAAAACTGAATGTTCTTGCAATGAATCAGTCCTACTGGTAAAGCAGCCTTTGCAAATTTGACATACCGCAAAATCTTGAGCATGGCACATGGTCAGTCTTCCTTTGATTAAGACAGTCTCAATTGGCTCCAACCATTCTCTTGAATTCAATAGTTCAACCGATCAAAGTGTCGAGTTTTCGTGGTTTTATTAGGGTTTCTCAAGTTTCTGCCAACTTCTTGTTTAGAAAGCAAGACATTTGCTTTTTTTCCTAATTGGTACTTCTAAACTTTTCAACAAGTTTTAACATCAATGATCTAAATTGTTCGACGAACCATAGGCATACGGTGAAAAAAAGTTATACTCGTTTTTAAAACATCGCCGTTCATCAACATATTTGCAAGTAGTTGAATTGGGGATGAACAGATAGAGCCTTAGAACTGAAATATTTTGGTGAAAGAGGGCTTAAGTGAGCCTAGAAATTCAAAACATGACTAATAATAGATTAAATGACACTGTTGCGACCAGCATAGAGCCAATTTTGGGTTGAACAAGGTCAACATCTGTAAAGAGGGAAACGATGGACTATTTTTAAGAGCTAAATATTGAATACTTATATTCTAAATCAAGGCTGACTTGCCGTAAATGTGCATGGAGAGAGAAGATCGATGTTGGAATTCTGATTGCAGAAAACAGATGGAAATAAACCGTTTTGCGTGTAATAATTGTACACTGTAAGTGAAAAAGCTCAACTAGATTGGTTCCAAATATGATTGGTTGCGATCTCTCTGAGTGCAAATGTAATTAATTATAATTACTTGAAAGTGTAATTCCAACGGCAATTACGTATTTGTAATTACAATTGCAACACAGGTCTGATTACGAAGTCCAATTATTTATCAGAGGAGACATATACACATTTCAAATATTGATAATACTAGCAATACTGCCAAGCTTTCAACCTCGTCTTTGCAACCTGCATCTGCAGGCGAATTTTTAAAGTCTACCAATCTTTTCTCTCCTTTCCACCCGCGATAATGGAAGTGGCAAACATTGACGATTGAAAACCAATAATTTGTCTAGTTTCTTATTACTCGTTGTTGAGTTAAGGGCACATTTACTTGTTTAGGCAGGCCTGTCAAAGGCCGAAAATAGTTTGCTGAATTCGCTTATTATTATCTTTCGCGTTCCAATCATCGAAGTGATAAATGGATCGAATGAAATGTTAAGAGGAAAGAAGTAATAACTACTAATTTGCATTTAAAGAAACCACTTGAATTTGATAGAGAAGACCACCCCCCACATTGGTGCTGTATTTTAATACCAAACTGAGACTTTCTTTTTGTCATATAGGCTAAAACTGCCTTTCTCAAAACTTTTAACGATTCAAGCGTAGTTGAAATTGTTGATGGAACCCCGAAGTTTAAAAATAGAAAGAAAACATAGTTAAAGGTTCAAATCTAACCAGAAACTGGAAAACACAAATGACTACGGTCATTGCAAATTATTCTCATTTCTAGCCATCACGATGGATTTGATTACAATTAACAAACGGTACCCAAACTTTTTCAAAATTTAAGAAGATATTTGCAAAGATTGCTCGAATGCATGACAATTCTTTGCTGAAAGTGAGCCCAAATCGTTTTGCAAATGGCTTGCTCAGAACAAAAAAATTGACATTTAGAACGAATAAATGACTTTTTATCGAGGACCATTTTGTGTTCAGCAAGTGTTGGAATAAAAGATAAGATAGCCGCGAATGCTTGGAAATGTGCTGTTGACAATATTCTGGCTGTTTGGATAAATTTAATTTCCCATCAAGCGTCTACATTTGATTTTCTGGAACTAATTTCAGTATTCATCAAAGGGACATGTAAAGTACTGGCTCGGATTTCCAGCTCTGCAGGCTAACCAGGCTGCGCCGCAATCGTTGCAAAAACTACCATGATTTTTTGAAACTCTCTCCGAATTTTCATCTTTAAGATTGTTCGCCATTGTAATACATCATTCAACAAAGATGCCAAATCTTTTGATTCGACATTCTTTTTGCTCAAGCTGTCGTAACATGGTTCGTCAAAGAGACATGCCGAACAAACCAGCCAAACATAATGTGCCAACATGAGTCAAATGAGTGAAGGCACTTTCATGTGCAAAGGGAGTACTGGTGCCAATTCATGAAGCTTCACACCTCTCAATTAGAAAGCAAACAAATTCTTTAAAACACAAAACCTTCCCACCTAAAATAGCCGACAAAAATGAATACGTTAATTCGAACTTGTAATTTATTCATAGAAAAACAATGTGGGTGGAAGAAGTTCTATTCTATGACGTAAATTTTTTTCCTTTGACACAAGCTTTGGCACAATTTCCTCAGCAAAGTACTTAAGACCTCAAATTTTGAAGCAAGGATAAAATTTAGGTTGATCTTCTCTTTTTGCCTTTTTCTCAAACTAATCACCAATTCAGGATCAGCTGGTTTCCTTTTTCAAACAATGATCACAACTGCAATGAACGCTATCCATTTTTAACAATTCACAATTTCTCAATTGGTATCAAAAATCAAATACCTCTTTTTCTTTTCAAAATGGTATTTAATAGGGTTGGAGGATAAAGTCTGACCTAGCCAGCGAAGCCGATCATTCCATTGCCTAATTTCTCCAAAAGGTAGTGGTATCATGGCCAGTTTCAGTTTGGCGTGTTGTCTGTGGGCGTGGATTTAGCGTCTAGAAATTTTGTCGAGGAAGTTGGGGAGGAGAAACAAACCAGGGACCGCTCTTACTAAACCAAATAGCTATCCAGTACGACACGTCTGATCCTTCATGATTACATTTTTTACCAATGTATCTCAATTTCATAACATGTCTTCTATATTTTTGGAGTTGAGGCTCTAACGAAGAAGAATATTTTCAATATTGAATTTAAAAAAAATGTGTTTCCGGTCCTAATGTATGACTCACCCAAGTCCAAGAACGGCATTGTAAAGTCGACCACTTGTTCGCGTTCGTAACTAATGGACAAATCAGCCATTGCCATATCTGCGGTCTGAAATATTGGGAACTTTATTATTGGAAGCCTTTACGCTTCGTAATTGGAGGTTGCCCTCCAGAAGCAAAGCAAAACATGTTTTCAAAAAAAGCCTAAATACAAAAAATATAATGATATTTAGAGCACTGCAATCGTTCATGGTGAAAGTCGTTTGCTCTGAATTGGACATTAAATAAGCAGCCTTAAGATCAAAGAGTTTCGAATGTAATTAGGAATCATCCTTCTATTGATCTACTAGAATGATCACAAAGCAAAAACAAGTTCTTTAAGTACTCTTGGAAGCATCAAAGGGTGTTATTAGTAATAGAGAGTGTTCAATGTTCCACTTCCAGTTCCATTCATGAAGCACATATATTGGACCAAGTTTGGGCGGATGCTTGCATTGTGCGGTGTTGTTGCCTTGATGGTCCCCACATGCACGCGTTGTGGACTGATCCCAACAAATCGAAATATTATGCAAGACACGTTGTTGGTACTGGATCAAGTGAAGATATCATATAATGAGGTTGTCTTGCTGGGAAGTGACAGGTTCCCACGGGAGTTTGTTCCTCGATTTGGAACGCAATCGTTGAAGGTGAACGGTAAATTCCTATCTAAGGGGAACAAGCACTCGAAAATACTTTCCCTATGGTTTGTGAACTCTTTGCATCAAGTGCCGAGGGATTGTAGGAATGTAATCCCCATTGCTGCAAGGACCAAGATGCACAAAGCCTCTCTGGTCATTGGGACCAATGAGGAAATGGTTCCATCCATTTTGGTTTGTCTGGGCCATTCCCTATCCATCGATTCATCCGTTTTCTTTGTTACAACTCTACCCAACAACACGCAATTGGTTTTCACTGAGGCTTATCGGGCCTCATCCCAAGGGAGTCTAACCACGACCAAGCTGGGCATTGCTCAAATGGATCAAGACTCTATCATGAAATTCAGGCAAGTTTTCCCTATTCGATTATCAAGACGATCAAAGCTCGTAAGAAGGGAGCTAGTGTAGCCGAGCAGTTTCAGAGGCAACGCAAATAAAGCAAAAAAATCGTCTTGGGCTTTGGTGGCGTGAGTTCTAACCCCATTGCCTGAGGTTTTATTATGAATGAGCATGTATAACACTCTAAGAGGTAGCGCGAGTAAGGACATGATATTTTACTAAGTTGTTAATGGTTCAAAGACAGGCAGTGTAGGAGAAACTCACCCCTCTAGCATCCAACAATAAAAAAAGATTCAATGCATGACAATAGACAGAAGACATATCATTGGTAATATTTAAAAAACTGGAAGTCATACAATTGGAATGTTGTTCATGTGCCCGAAAAGTAAAGGTGAATGGGGTACCTCCGGTACCTCCCACATGGTTTCGTGAACGCAAATTTTGAAATGCGATAGTACTAAATTTTACCTAGTCGCATTTCAAAATATGTGTTCACGAAACTATCTGATACTCTCAGTAGGTGCGACTGAGACCAAATCGCATCTCAAAATATGCGATCACGCACCCATGCGGGGGACCCAATTGCGATTTTTTTTCCAAGGAAATTGCCACGGAACTAGAGGCCTTTGAAAACACTCAACCTCCTGAATTTGTTCCAGCTGGCTCCAAAACCCTTTTGTGTGGAAGAGAAGAAACAATCTGGAACGACAAGAGTTCTCATCCATCACCGGTCCCTGGGCACCTTTCATAAATGAGATCCAAACCTCCAAGATCAACCCAATGGATGTCACGTTTGTGGATGGTATTTACGTGGACGCCATGAGAAGTCTAGGCGAGACTCTGAATTTTACCACCAGAATCCAGTTCAATGCCAATTATTCTTGGAACCAGATGGTGGAAAAAATTTCAAACGGCAGCAGTTTTAGTATTGGGCTCACAGGGTTCTCTCAAACCTTGGAGCGATTCCTCATCACGGACTTTTCCATCCCGTTCTCGTCCACGACCGTTCGCATTCTGTACCCAGCAGATAGTGATCGCTCTCCTTTGCATATCTACATGGGATCATTCTTGGTTGATGCTTGGGGAGGGATCGCATGCTCACTCTTGACCTGTTTTGTGGTTCTCTGTTCCTTTGCTTGGATGCAGAAGCTGTCCTTCCAAACCGAGAGGAAATTGGAACTGTCCATTTCCTTTGCACTCGTCTTTGTCCTTTTGTCTCATCTGGGAAGACGAGTCCCCCGGGAGCCCAAAGCCAACTCTTTAAGATTGGCATTCTTTTCAATCTCTTTTGGAGGATTCATCCTAATCAGTCTTTACAGGTGAGAAAGTAAGTAAACATTTCGAAGCTCATTGAAGCTTCTACGTATTTGGTCAATTTGGTCCCAGTTCGGCCTTTTACACTACCCCATAACAACTACGAATGGAACGATCTAGCTATGGAAAAGAAAGGATCACTCACTCAAATAGCAATTGACATCCAGTCCAATATGCTCCAATTTTTAGGGCCATGCTCGGAGCCTCATTGGCAGTGAAGATCCACCAGCCTCCAATTAGGTCCATGGAAGAACTGGTTGTCTCGGACCTATCTGTCCTTATCAGTCAAGGCACATCAGTCTACAAATATTTTTCTACCGCCATGCCCTCAACACCCCAATACGAGCTATTTCACCAGAAAATAAGAGGCCACGAGGATCCCAACAGTCCGGATGAAATGGAAATTTTAAACAAAATGGCACAGGGTGGGGTTCCATTTTGATGGCCGGTTTATTGCTCCAATTTAATGCGATTTCGCCATTTCTAGGTTTGCTACCTAAATCCATCTTGATTGGTGTCTATCAGCCTCTTTCTGTGTCTCCAAGTTACCCATGTCAAGTGCGGAGCTTGCCAAAAGACTTTCGAACTGTTGGAAATGGTCTGGTGTTTAGGAAGCACTGGCCTTACACGGAGCTCTTCAATCATTACCTTCTGGAGGCAGGAGTATTGACCTTTTTGGGCAGAAGCCAGCTAGAGTGACCACTTTCCAACACTCTATTAGCCAAAACAAACATACCAGGACCCTGAAGGGAACCATTACAAAATTAGCCATGTTGAACATGTTAAACACGACTTTGAGTGTATGGTTGGTAATATGATGAAATGGTTTCTGGTTCCAAGCAACATCGACAATCCAAAAGTAGAAATAGGTCAGTTGTAATCAACCATGAAAAAATTAAGTTGAGAAGAATAGAAACATTCTAAAAGAGTTTTAAATCATTTTTGACGACCCTGAAAACAGGTATCCTCCGAGCGTGTCAAATCCATTTGAAAGCTGACCAAATGTCTAATAGCGTTTTCAAATACAAAAATGGAATCTAATTAATTGTAGGTAGCAAGTAGCCTTGCTGGCCATTAAGAACACTCTTTCTTAACGCGTCGGCTCGTGTTTTTTTGGCAAAGAACTTGATCAAGGGGACAAGCATGAAGAATCCTTGAATTGCCATCCTTGCTGAGGAAAGGAGTTAATTTCCCAGAGTGTCAATACTGCTGCCAATACGTCCTATTCCAATTCAGATGAAAGAGAGGGGAGTGTTCCAGCAATTGGAACAAAAGTGGTCCACTGTACAAGACGTGTCCACGTGCTTTCCCCAAGAATCGCGCAAGATCGAGGCCAGTATGGAACATGTGCTCACCTTATTTGGCGTCTGGTTCGTGGGCATCCTTGTCAGTGGTTGTGCCTGTTTTGGCGAGATTATTCTAAGTAAAGTCAGAGACAGTCCTTTACCTCATCCAGGAGGTCCTTGATCATGCCGTTCCATTGACCTTCAGCATTCACTGATCCATAACCATTGGTCACCTTGATCGTATAATTGAAGCCCACAATGCTCGAAATTTGGTCCGCCAAATCAATAATGAACCCCTCGTATCGATCATTTCCAAGTCTCTGCTTGGCTTTCGAATCCAATTTTTCCATGATGTAAGGAGAACTCTGAAAATAAAGTTTCAACCCACGTGATGAGAGTTTCAATAAAAACCGACATTGCACCCGAAATGCAAGTGAAGCCTTGCAAAAGTTGGAAGCCCTCCTGTGGTGATGTTGACAGCCACGCGTTCACTTACTAGTACAGTGGTGATTGTCAAGGATGGTTTGCCGTGAGTCAAGTGTTCGAAACCAGATGTGAAACCATTAATATAACCAGAAAGCCTCTTGCTCCACATGAGACCGTTCTTGGGAGCCCATGTTCCTTTGGTCTCAACTGAGGCTTGAGTAAGTTGCGATATTTCCAGGGAAAAATCTGATCGTTCCCCTGAGCCATCCATCTTCAGGTGACCGGTAACGCCGAGAAATTGGGTCTGAAAGAAGCCAAGAGCGACCTTATACCTAGACAAATCAATTGAGTGAGCCAGGGGGCGGAAATGCGGAAATGATTGGACCACTTGAAGTTGGAAAAAGTGAACGATCCAACCAGAAAAGAGACCAAACTGAGGAAATTCTATCGAAGGGATCGATAAAGTAATAAGAAATTCCTTTCTTGCGAATGGCTTTTTTTTGAGTTTTGACTTAGAATTTGACATTTGTCTTGGATTGAATGGTACCGTCACAAGTCGTAACCTACAAATCGCTTATTGTTCGTCGCCGCAGCTTAGACATTGGCATTTGACAAATTGACAACAATTTACTGTGTCTGGCACCTGACTCCTATCCCAGTTTCTACTTCCGCAAATGCTTTAAACTCGAAATTTTCAGTTGTCCTCCAAGAAGAGGGCAAAAGTTCTTTGCAAGTACAGCACGTCAGGAATTGAGTTTGGAGTTTAGGGGAAAACTAAGGGTTCGTTCTTCAAGTTCAGGAGATATTCAACGAGAAAGAGCTCTCCCTTCCCATTGCTTGACAAAGATTTCTATTTAGATGCTCTTTTCGCCTACGCCTGACGCTCGAAATTCTGGGCAGCATTGTGTCCTGATCTAGCGGTAGGATCGCATTGAAATGTCATTAGCTTTCTAAACACTCGCCAACTAAAAGAAAGACAACAAAAGCAAAGTTTTGTGGGAAAACGTAGTAAGCCCTTGCTCAAGCCCACTGAGAGACAGCTCGTGGACGACAGTGGATAGCTATCGGCAATCCTCGATCTTATCACCAAAGGTAAGCTCGGTGGTTCCATTAGGAGTTTGGCTTAAGTGGACCACCTGACCTTCAGTGGTCCATGGGATTGCTACTCGTCATTCTCGGAAACCATTCCGCATCTCAAGGAACAAGAAAATGATATTCATGCATGAAGGGTGGTCCAAGGCTGCCTAACAACAAGAATGTTTGATCTTAGAGGCCGTGGGCGAACCATGGAGCAAGGTTTCTAACACAATCTCACCTTTTGAGAGAACCGATTTTTGGAACATTCATCACAACTACGAGATGGCTAGAGGTATTAAAAACTTTCTCTTTAAATGCAAAGTGTCTTTACTTGGCGGGTAAAGTTTAAGCTTGACAAATAGGAGGACTGATAAGTTTTGCAACTCTTGGGCCAACTTATGGAAAAAAAAATTGTCGAAACTTGGCATTATCATGACAAACGAGTGCAAGGCATTGTCAATCTAGATGAAGTTCAAGACTGAATTTTTTATCAGATGTTGTCCAATATAATCCTTGATCAGTATCAAATATGATCCACTTTTCGTTGGCAACTCTTTTGTTGATTAATTGATAAAAGTTCTAAGGGTAAGCCATTTGTTTTTTTTTCCTTCTGTAATGACCTTCACGATGATTCATTGTGACAAGTAATATATCTATTTTTCCAATTATGGTGACTGTCAAGAACATAAATATGAAAAATGCCGACCTTCGGAAATGTCATCAGAGCACATGTGCTTGCAAATTTAATGAAAATTTCCTCATTTTGGACCGCTGAAGGCACAATCCAAAGATTGGGCAATTGGTTTCAATTGTAAGGGGACTCGAAAGTGACGGGTCATTTAGGGTCTGGATTACCCGTAAACGTCTCCTGGAGTCCATGAACAAACGTTGAGCGTTTCCATGCCCCAAAAAGTCCATGGAGCATGGGGCTTCAGGAAGCACCATGCTTTTCCACCTCTCTATCTGGGGCCTCGCCGCCGCCGACAAAGTGGAACTCGGGCACTCAGATTCAGAGTACCCAGAACAACTGGAGGCATAGACCTAACTCTGAGGGTAGATTACCATAACTGCTTTTGAAATGGAAGATCTTGTGAAGTGGCAATGGGCATTGTCAATGAATGCAATCATCTTTACTTGCGGTCACATTTGTAATTCAGTCACGTTTGTATAAAAAAAATAATCACATTTTCCAAGTGAGGTGAGAGCCTCTGTGGTTCCTTCAATAATTAATACTCATTTGCAGACACACCTACATGTATATTTCCGGCACCAAATGACGACTGACAAACATGATTTATTCATAAGTCATGCTTTCACATCAACCATTAAAATTGGTTTGTCCGTCTTTACGTACCAAATCAACGATCCACTACCTCAGAGTTTCCGTGAAAAAATTTAAGTAGGCAGCCAGCTATTATCTTGCAATGCAATGTTTTTTTGGCGCTCTGATTGTATTTCCTCCTCGCCTTTCCAGAGAGTCAAGCTTTCACTGCAGAAGCTCTGATCGAAGAAGCGCCGCTCGAGAATCTAGCGCCGAGGGCAAATCTGTGGGCATTTTCCACCGGGAACAACCACCATTTCAACAGAAAGAGAGCCAGAAGAGTGAGGTGCATAACGGAGGAAGAAGGCTTGTGGATTTCAAAGGGACATAGTTGAGTGTGAGTGTGTGGCACAGTTTGGCAAGAGAGGACCATCGCGATAGGCGGAATGAAACACCGTCACCTTGCATCAACCACAGGAACTAGATCAAACTTGGAACAGATCCAAAACTAGGCCAGCCTCCGATCCTTCTGCTTGATCTTTTGGAGGGCTTAAAAATTCATGAGTTTATCTCACGGAAAAATGATGGACAAAGAGCGAATTCGGAAGCTCAATACTGTGACTTTGAACAAAATGTGATAAGAGTGGTCCATGCACAAACAACAGTGATTCTACACTGGGTGGAACATCATGTCTCGTATGCGGAGAGGACATCGTCTTCATTCCATTTCCGGATTTGATGACATCGATACTTTCAGGTAAGCACGTTGGATTGTCTGGCTTAAATCTCTCATCTAAGATAAGTCAGGTGGAAATGGGAAATTGTGTTCCAATTCCATCCCACCATCAACTGGCCTTGAGACGGAACTTCTCTTCAGGATAAGTTGGAGATGTTCAAGTACAGTACTTGGCCATTGTGAAACGGCTACGAAAAGCGATATTTGCTTTCCAGGGCATCAAACCATGACTTCAGTTATTTGGAAGCAAAAGGGACTGCCATTACAAACGTGATGAACGTATCACTCAGACCAATAACTTTGCAATGCTTTGGGAATGGGTAAGACTTAAGAAATGCAATTGTTGGATTCATAGAAATGAGTCTTTCTTTATTGTCTGTCCCCTTATTGAGCATGCACAAAAACCTCGAGAGAGAACAACAAAACGCATCTCATTTTCCTAATGGAGGATGGACAATTGGAACAAACATTAAGCCCTTTTAGGTTTAGATCGCCAGAAAAGTTCTAGTATAAACCCCGACCAGTTTTGCTTTCACTGAAGTTTCTCTTTTCAATTTGAAAGGGTGGGAAAGTGGATAAGAAAGTTAGATTAAAGTCTGGAAAAAGCAGAAGGTATGCATGCCGCAAAGGAGAATACCAATCTTCAAGCCCTAGTCACGCCCTGAAAAGAAGAGTGTTCAAAGCATTAACATGGTTTCAAAGAAAAAAACCACAGAGCAAATTATACTCGGTTTCAATTGTCTAGATTATCCCTTCTATTCTGAAAACCTAGCAATTTCTAGCATCTCGATTATGGGACAGGTGGGCTGGAAAAGTCAATAAATTTTCGAGAGCCCAAGTTCTTTGACCACTTTCTCAATAATGTGGAAAGCAACCTAGTCCGAGTCACAAACTTGGATAACGAGGGAGCACATTCTCTAGACTCGTTTTTAGACAAGTGACTTGGCCAGCCAAAAGAATGTCAAAAGTTCGTTTGTTGTAACTGCAGTGTCGAGCGTGCAAGTTTTATTTTGTGGCGCATTTCCTATTTGTGATGGAACAACTCGTTGGCTTTGTTATCTTTCTACCCATCTGATTGTCTGTCATATTGAGTGTATGTGAGTTTACGTGGAACCGCGGCTGGAACAGTTAGTTATTCTTTATTCATGAATCGATCCATCTCCCTGGAGAAAAGACAAGTCATGAGGACGAGTATCCAGCCCAAATGGGCAAAGAGGTTACAATGATTTATAGGTCCTTGGCGTGACTGCGAGAACTTGGCCTTCATGGGGAACGAGTCTTCGACACCCCTTGAAAGGTATATTGATAAGTCAAAGAACGTTGCGATACTTCTGGTGGCTCTATTCATTAAAATTGATGGGTTTGTTAAACCTCACATGAGAAATATTTTCAAAACAATATGTGATAACCTATTCGTTGAAAGGTGAAGAAACTTAGCTTTGCCAACGGGTGCACAATTATCTGTTTGTCAATTTTTCGAATGGATAACCGATAAATGGAATGGACCCATGCACACCCTTGAGACTTATTTCAAAACCAAATATGTGAGTTGACGAGATTCATTCCAGATTGCAGGCGAGATGTAAGAACTCTTTTTTATGAATTGCCAAATAATTTTGACATTACAAGTTAATCAGCAAACAAGAATAAAGATGTTGATCATGACTCGATGAGAAAAAATGGAGGTTATGAATAAAAATGAAAACTGCCAGGCTAACCTGCTAAGAAAAAATCACCTTGGTCAAAGAGAAAGACATCTACTAGAGATTTTTTACAAATCAAATGATATAGGGGTTATACTTGAGTGACGAAAATAATTATATCTGCAAAGATATCTGCTCGATACCATGTAAATCCAAATTCATATTCCTTCGCATATCGTAAAAGAGTTTCGTAGAAGATATCAAACTCATTTCTAGCTTCAAAGGTCAATGAAACGAGGTTCCGAGGTTGCTCATTTCTCCCATCGCTCTTGAATCTTCTTGGACATGACAACCCCTAGGCCCTCAAGAATCAGACCTTCTTTGTTGTCTCGAAGTTTCGACCTTAATCAAGTACGACACTTTAGCAACTACTTCGTCTTTCTCTGTTTCCCTGTGGAAGATATTATTCACGTATTTTGTTCCTCATTCGCACTTGTCGTCCAAGATATTTAAACATCCTTTCTTGCACAACACTTCTTGATTCATAACAGGATGGAAACGGCCTTCAAAACGATTCCTGTTCCAGGTTCTACCGAGATGATTCCGTCCTTGGGTCTTATAACGAGTCCAAAGTGGAATCGGAGTTCTTGGACTTCATTCGAAATGACGATCCAGAATCCATTTTGAAAGTCATCGATGATCCGGGAAAGACGGTGACCCTCTCACAAAACTGGAACTTCATCAAGCGATGCACCAAAGAGGTGGTTGGAACCGGGAACAAGGAACTTATTAGGTAAGCCAGTCTTCTCTATTAGACACTTGCGATGGAAGGGGAACCTATAGATGTACATGTACATTTTAGAGCTCTCCTTTACGCGGCAACACATCCTACTACGTACATGAGTGTTGACAGAAAACACTATATCTGTGAAAATAGGCCAAATTGCAACGGACAAATGATCTATCTGGGATATTACGGGGATTCTGCTCCGTTTTAGGAGTACATCAAGATCAATTGCTCTATTGATTTTAAAACCATTGCTAGACATTTGCATGGGTGTGCTCCACTAAACGTACAAAAAAGAGTTTCTTAGGCCTTTGAGACATTGTGCATATCTGAGGTGGGTGGGTGGAAAGTTTGAACTAAATCAAATAGAGGCCTTGAAAGTTCCCAACACAAGGGAAGTTGGGGCAATTTCTCATGGCTGAAAAGGCTCGAGCTCAAGGGACATTCTATCTTTCTTACAGAGCTGTGCTCGAGGTCTTGACGGACACCAACCCAAAGTCTTTTGATGTTGGGGAGCTTTTCATAATGGAGACACTGGAAGCCGGCGAAAGTGACTTGGTCATTTGTGTCCTGGAATATTGGATGAACCATGACTTGGTAAGAACACACAGTATGGGGCTTTTGGTTTAAAAACCTGAATATCAAGAGCCGCGTGGTAGTCTGGTATCAAGTGTTTATCTCTGTAGTTAATGGTATGTATTTCTGGATATTTTAGATCTCGTCAGAGGCTTTGCAGGTACCTTTTGACTTTGCTTCTTTTTGTCCAATCAAGTTTCGTATCATGGATGGCATGCATCTAAATAATTGCTATTTTTTGTACAGTTCCAAGCAATCAAGGAAAAACTGCATGACTTTGTGTACCCTCAGTTCTTTTTATGATTCTCAGCATGCCAACATTTGACGATTCCAGTAATTTGGTTTTATCTCTGTTTTACTGTCCCATTTCAAAACAAGATGACTTTAACGCACAAGACAATGGACTCAAAGGCCATTTCGGTTAAGATTGCTTTATTTGATGTCAGTGACTAGTAACCCAAGACATTCCATCACAAAGGACCCTTCGGATGAGAACAATTCACACATGACAAACAAAATTATCAGGGACATCTGAAGATGAACCTGAAACATTTCAAAGTACAAATAGATATTGAACATTCAGGTAGAATCATTCTAATATCTTATTGAATTTCAAATATATGGACGACAGAAAGAGTACATTTGTTTGATATGTTGAAAAATGAACTTAGTTTTGTTACAAACATCCAGTCATGGTCATTTTTAACATTTGGCTTGATGCTCTAAAGCTTGTCTTTCTCGTAACCGCCCCTCTTTATGGAACTCCATTTAAACCAATCTAAGCGGAACCCATCACCAAGAAACATGTGTCCATTGTCCACTAAAGACATTTTTATTCGTCTTTTAACGATGCCCTTTCCGAAGAAGTCATCGCTCGAAATAACAAAATAGAAAGGCTCAATTTTCATGTTTCCCATAGAAAAAAATTGAAGCAATCAAGCAACTTAGAATTCAAATAACATGGCTATAACTTATTACGTTAATAACAACGATAAAAGAAAGAACCAGTGTCATTCTTGGATAGATCTACATATACTTCAATCCGTTTGTTGACAGCTCTATCTAGCCTCCAAGATAAAAAGGCCCAAATTAGCACTTTTAAAACTTTTGCGCAAGAGTGAAACTTTTTTTTGCACCATCCCCTCAATGGTGATCTCAAATTCATGAATATTTATACGATGAACCTCATTTCAAACTTTTCATGTATGCCCAAAGATTGTGCGGCAAAATTCGTATGTTTTTCCGTCTAATATTTTTCTCGGCTTCTTAAGATTGTGGTCCCACTTTGTCTTCTTTGCAGGGCGTTTCTAATGCGCTAGACGTGATCCATAATAGTGTTTACTTTGCTGCCAACCGAAGACTTAAGGACACAACTACGTTAATATTAGCTCAAACGGCTGTCTACTGCGCCACTGTGGATCAAGCAACTCAAATACTCCAGGTAAGGCGAGCTCTAATGGAAAAATGGAACATATTTCACTTCCGCACTCCTTGACTGTTCCCCCTGTTACAAAGATGTCGTCAGTGGCATCCAAATGGGTTCACAGCTCACACTCAAGATCACTTAAGCTCAGGGAACGCAGGTCGTTTCCAAAGTGAGGGACCGACCTTTTCAAATGTGAACCAGGTTTCCAGATCTTTTTTGTTCCTTAACTTTGTCGTGCTATTGTCTGGATGAAGAAAACACTCAACTGCCACGAAAGGCCATCTTATTTGAAGAACTGTTTAAGGCTTTTGAAACTTTTAACCTCAGCTCATAGTTAAAGTCCAACGAGATAATAAAGTTCCAAGGTTTCTTGGTCCATATTGTACGGAAGAGTATTTTTCTGTAAACTTGGTGCCCTAAATATCATGGTTGAAATAAACAAGACAGGGATGCATCGTAATGTCATGAATGGGATTGGACGGTTAAAAGAAATGCACATCCAAGGCTTGGCATTCCTTTTCAACCTTGTGGCTTTGTGTTCCAGGATGTCCTTCAATGGCATGAAGAGCACTCCGACGTGGTGGGACAGAGCACCAAATTGAATGCTGACGCCATGATCCATGCGGCCTTGGAAGACGACCGAGAGCGCCTGGCCATTTTATACTCGTATGGTTATCGTCTTGGGACAGACACAGATCGGAGGATAAACAAGGACTATTTAAAGCGGATCAAGTTGTTCAAAGCCCGGGCTAGTCCTGTGTACAAGAGTGTGGTCTTTGAGAACTCTAAGGACATCTACAAGGACGACCCACTGAAGAAGTGCTTTGAGTATGCACGTCAGGCGAGGATCAACGCGGATAAAATACAGGATTTCACTAAGGAGTACACGGACATTGCCAAGAAATGTGAGGAATTCGCCAAGGGCCTATTGGATCGGTGTACCACCAAACACGAGGTGCAGACCCTTCTGCAAACGCGTTCCTATCGCGGTCACACGGACGCCAATTTTAACATTGCCATTTTGGACGGGCACAAAGAATTCGTGGCTCATGAGAAGTTCCAACAACTCCTGCATAAGAAATGGGGCCAACGAGACCGACTCCAATCCAGTAATGTGCCCAGTTACAATATATTTTGGTCCGAGAAGAGCAGCCTTTCGAAGGCCATCCATATTCTGCTTCAAGTGGTGGTGTTTATCTTCCTTCCGATTGTTTACTGTATACCAATGTTTGGCCAATGTGGACGAAGGGTCAAGATCTTGAACTGGTTTCTCCAGCAAGGCCAGATCCCCGTGAATCGATTCATTTACGGCGAGATCTCCAAAGGTTTGTTCTTTCTGATCGTGTTGTTGACCTTGATCTCCGAAGACGACGTCGAGTGGTATGATCTATTGGCCGTATGTTGGATCCTTTCGTACCTTCTGGAAAATTTTCGAACCATCCATCGCCTATACCGGTTCGGGGGATCCAGTGATAGTAAGCGGATCTTCAAACGATGGTGCACCTTCAGGAACCTGTACATCCTGGCCACGGACATCGTGTTCCTTGTGTCGCTCATCCTGAGATCGGTGGCTCATTTCAGCGACCAATGCCGAGCGGGTTGTCCGTACAAGGGCAACGAGATCGCCTTTGTGGCAGCCTCCATTTGGAGCTTCGCTGCGGTTCTGTGCTTCTTGCGGTCCATCCAAGGTGGTCTCATGTGGCGACAAACGGGTCCGGTCATCATCAGCATCTCCTACATGATCTTGGATGTGTTGGTGTTCCTCTTTGTGTTTGTGATTGTATACATTGCGTTCACGCTCGCGATGGTCTATGTTTATCATGTGTACTCGGATGATCGAACCAAGTACTTCAATTCCTACAAAATGGCCTTCAAGCTCTTCTTCTGGGCAATGATCCGCACGGGAAACCCTCAATACGCAGGTAAATGAATTTTCGCCTTCAAGCAACGTCCAAGTTGTGTTGTGTCTGTCGATGAGGCTGTGGTACATCTGTGGCAATCACATGTTCTGAACACATTCGAGCAATTGAATTGGGCACACATCATCTCGGACACTGTATCTCTGATTCAATCTTCACAACCCTATTCAAAGTGTTGCGGGGCTCGACCTCTTGCAAAAACTACGCAAGAGGAATTGAAGACTTTTGGAAAAGAGTCAAAAACCTCCACTCTTCACTTTCAAGATAGTCTAGTTTCAGCTTCATTAACCTTCCTTCACTGTTGATATATCTCATTTGTTCTGATGTTTGCATTCGTTGAGCAAATTTGGGAACCGTTCCCATTCAACCTTGAAATTTCGTTTTCCTTATGAGCCCTAAAGATGCTCGATACAAAACAACCATGCTCTCGATCATCGTTGGAAAGAGCTGATGTTTTCTTTCCAAGTAGATATCAGCTGCCATCTTATTAAATGTACCGTAAAGCAAGTCAGACGAAAGATAGCTTAGCAAAGATGATGGTGCAGCGAAGAAAGCCTTTTGTTACCGTTTACTAAGGCTAATGTAGTGAGATGATATTAAGAGGTTTACTGGAACAAAATGGAATGAAAAGAATCTAGTTCTGTTGGCTAGGAGCATGATTAATCAAGTAACCAATTATGAAAACTCGTATTTTACAACTCAAAATCTGCTTATTATTTGGAGCCACGAACGACTTTCTAAAATGATGTGAGCTTTACCCAACATTTTTGTTGTAGATGCTTTGCCTGGTTTATTATCGCGTTTGAGTGAATTGGATCCAAATTGCGTGGATTCCGTGCAAATCTTCAAACCGCTAATCGCGAATCTAAAGCCATAGTTCAGAAGAATCCAAGAGAGAATATTCTCGATGGTTTTACCACATGAATTGCTTCTTTTCAAGGAATCGTCAAAGACTTCCAAGACGATTTACAAGAATAGTATTTTTTTTCTTTGAGAACCTGACCTTTAAAAAAGAATAATACGCAAGTAAGCTTCTGTTTGCTATCTCTTACCACTGAACTGAGTGCAATTCCACTTTTCAAGTGGTTGGAACATTATTTAGGTTGGCCGTAACCCAGGTTTCAAGGTCAATTCTAGAGGTTTCACGTGCGTTTTAAAGGCACGTCCAAGGCCCTTATCAGTCCCGGCTGGTTAGATAAACAATGAAGTCCTCCTCTCTTGTTTCTTGGGGCTTCTGCATTGTTCAAATTATTGCCCCTCCCATTTTTTTGAAAGGAAAACGGAGGCGTTTTTAATCCGTTGTGCAGTTTTCAATTCAGATCTAGACAAATTTTTGTTTACCATTTCCGACCAAGCCTACATGCGTGCAAGAGATGGCCTTATTGGCTCTTACAAATTCTTTTGTATCGTTAATACACCAAATTTGATACAAAGTACAGCTTTCATGTTAACAGTGCTGCTGGCGATTACTATCCTTCTTTAAAAATGCAAGAAAAAGGACGGGAAATCCACACCCAAGTGTACCTTCATAAAGTTTTCAGGCATGAATACTTTCGTATTTAATCTAAGTATTGAAAAGGGACAAAATGACGGATTTGACAATCAAGTCGTTTTTTGCTGGGAATAAAATCCCCAGCACTTCAGAGGCAGAAAAACGAACATACATTAGTTAGTTTTAAATTAATATAATATCCGATCCAATACCGAATTGGAGTTGGTGAATCTGGCTAGTCCTTGAATATGTAGGAATTTTGGTCAAAAGCTTGACTTATATCCTGCAACAGGATCAACCCCTTACATATTCCCTGCAAGTTAGGGGCAAATTTGAACCCTTTGATGTGACAGTAAATTCTACCCCTACCACCAAATATCCATGTCACTGAGCAAATGATATGGTCTTTTCTGAAGCAAAACCACTTTGCTGGCTAAATCAATAGCTTCAACAAGCCATAACTGCGTCGACCTTATCTTTAATTCACATATCTACTTTGTTTTATCCTTTATCAATCACCAAGGTTTCCCACAACAAATAAAGATGCTCAGGACCTCATTCCAAGGATAATGAATGTCTCAAGATTCAATCAGAGGCACCTGTTCAAGTTCTCACGTTCCACTTGTTCCGTTTCTGTACTTTGAGTTTCCTCCCAGAACAATAATTCTTTTGAGTGCGGATGAGATCGATTCCAACCGATACTCTGAATTCCATTCATCTCGAGATGTTTTCATTTTCAATACATCCCTAGTCATGCATCTCCGATCCTTTCTCTGTGTCTCATAAATCAAAATAGATCGGCAAAGTACTCAGTCCCGAGGTATTTGTCTCACGTTCCCCATCGCACATGTTCACCCCATTACCTTTTACTTCTCCCTTTGAAAGATGAGATTCTACGGCACCTTCCCAGCCTTGTCGACCCTCTTCATATATGGCATGACCTTTTTGCAATCCCTTTTGTCTTGTTCCAGATATTCTGGTGTACAACTCAACCAAGACCTTCAACACGACTTGCCTTCAGTCTCTGGTGAGTGGGGTGATGTCCTTGTCCGAAAATCTGAGTCCTTCAGAGGTGGAGGCGTGTTCCACCGGCTTTGCCAAAGGGGAAATTGAGGAAGGGATTCCTTACATTGCGGGCAACACCTTGTGGGCTTTTTACCAATTCACGGTGGTAATTGTGCTCTTAAGCATTCTCAGAGCCCGAATGGTGAACACCTATCATCGAGTCTTCAAGGAAGCTGATGTCCAATGGAAATTCTTCAGGTACTTGTCTTTCATAATTTTTAGGTTCTAGTAGTTTCCGTTTTTTGAGAAAGGGTTTTTTTAGCCCAACCTTGTATGTTTGTATGTGTTGTTATCTCTTTGTATGTGTATTGACAATAAGGCGAAATATTCATTTTCTATGTTGCATTAGGCTCAAACACTAATGAGTTGTGATCTTATTTGTTTTGGAAAGCATCTAAGAATTATATTCAACATTGATCATTTAATTCTCTATAAACATGTGAAAGTGAAATTGGACGATGCTTCAAATATTGTAATTGGGGAAATAATCACACGCATTCAGTCAATCTTGTATGACTTTTCAATCGTACATCCATGAAGCTAAAATAACATATAAATGTCAAGTGTTTAGGACACAAGAAAAAAAAGGATCATATCTTATAAAGACGCATACGCTACCCTTTATGCTGCGCAAAACACTTATTCTTTGAGAAGGAGGCTTCCTTGCATTTGAAACAAAGCAAAACCTTGTTTTCTTACTGAAATTGCTTTGGTCGTGATGCCATTTTTTGTGATCTCCAAGAAACCTTTTGCTCTTGGTCCTGACCACGGAATCAAGCGCAAGAGGATCCACGGATTTATATCGGCTTATCTCTTGATTTGGACCTACCAAAACCAATTATCTCTGTTCCAACCCCATTGGGTGAACTAAGGCATTATTGTATCCTCAAGACCTGCCTGCTGCGGAAGTTGTTTTCATCTTTTTTCGTTTGTTGAAGCGAAAGCAACGAAAGACGAAAGACTACCTTTTGTGGCAAGTCTTTAAATCTCGACAACGGGATGTGCACCAAAATAGCAAAAAAGTGATCATCTCTCAACGCTCAGAAAATTAACAAAACTCACGGAATGTGAACGTCTCCACCTTGTTCAGGAAAACACTTTCCCCATACGTCTACATCCCATTTTGAATATCCACACACACGCATATACACACTTAAGGAAAAGTAGGCCATATTTGATGAACCACTTACTGTTGAACCCCAGGAAAATGGTTCAGCCGAGTCTCTTTTTGTGTTACGTAGTACATACTCTAAGGTAACCTTTAGCGGAGTGCGTAAATGTTTTTTTGACAGTTCCTTTTCCCATTCCATCTAATATACGATAGCTTTAGTGTGTGACCTTGTTATAATGATTTTTCCTACTCATTACGCTCATATATTCCACTCCACCACTCCTTGAGAATGTAATGGTCAGGTGGTTCATTTCCCATGACCCCCTGCTAACTAAGTTGACGCAATGATACAGAACGCCGTTTGTTAACTACATTAGCAAAAGATGCTTTCCCACAGTTTTTGAATAGAGTTGAGCTAAGAGGAGCCAGTGGTTTGATGGCTGGTTGAAACCGAGCAATGCATTACTAGCCCAACACCCTGATGCCGAACTACCCAAATCTGCTCAAGATGTGCTCAAAACAATGCCTCAAGTGGCTTGTTTTTTTTTGAGTTAGGACTGTAGCGGGTGTTTTTTAGCGTCAAAATTGGATCATCAAGCTTCATTTCAAGTTTTTCTTCAGAAAGCCTAGTTTGCAACATCACCATATCACTAGGCATAAGATAAACAAAATTCTGTTGTATTCAATGTGCACACGGTAAGGTGACTAACAAACCGCCTACCGATTGGTAACGTGCGAAAGATGAATATTCAGCCTCCACACTGAGTCAACGTCCAATGTTCTTGCCTAGCCTCAAGATGTAATCACTTTGACAGATGGTACCACTGAGGTCGGTCCAAAAGGCGATGTATGGTTTTGCTCTCTTGCAGGGCCAGTATTTGGTGGAAGTATCTGGATGAGGACAGCATCTTGCCCCCTCCATACACGATTCTGTACTTCCTACACCGTCTCGCCAAGTTCCTGAACCCGGGGTTCAAGGAATGTCAGAAGAACCACACCGAGGACACGCCCCAGGGCCGCCGGAACAAGCACGATCTGGAGGAGCTCATCGAGTTGGACAAACGCGAGTTCGAAAAACGCTACAAGACCTTGATGCTCATGCTCATTTCCCCACAGCATACCAATAAGGTTAGCTGACATCAGGAGATCCTGGGCGGTGGTGGCAAGGCCCTAGGGTATGACAGCGACAAAGGATCAGTTATGTCCTTATTTAGTTTCGATGAGCGTTGATCATTCTGTCTGGCTTACTTGGACAGTGCCATCAAACCTCAACGCCGAGTCAATCAGGCCGCATTATGATCCATCTATCCATCCATCCATTCATTCAACCGATCACCACACCCATCTGAAGTACTAACCAATCCCTCCTTGCTTGCTTCGTGACACCTCCAAAAACATCCTGGAAATGACAGCGGCATCTAATTCACTTGTGTTTGTTAGTTTTGTATAAATGAATACAAACCCACCCCTGGCGAATGCCTCGTTGCTCCCCCAGGCTGATAATAGTGTTATGGTATGTTATCATTTGACCACGAATTCCCTAAAATCAACTAGCATTTTCATGTCCCCCAACTTAAGTTATTTGCATCAATATCGGCACAACTCCTCTGGCTTGGATTTGCAGAAAAGGAGCACCTTTGACGCTGGATGTGCTAGATGGCTTCTTATATCCCTAATATATGATTTGTGTGAAAATTCAGAGATGTTATCATTACTTTAAACCTTGTCTTGTCCAGGCGTGCATCCATTTTGTTCCGCTTTGAAATTTCGTTCTCAAATCAATAACCATCATCGTTATGAGCCATTCCCGATTCAAAATAGCCTAGATTCCGCGCATAGGTGATCATAACTATTTGTACACCCTTGCAATTGATGCTAAGCATTTTGCATCTTGGTCATTACTCATTATTTAAGTTTCCCTCTCCTTTTGTCTTGTCTCTGCATTATTCTTCAAATTTAGATCTACAGTAAGTTAGCTGACGAACATGCTGGAAATGTTCCAGATTTTTGCAACCTCGCACTAGCGGAACCTAGGAATGCTTTACCAAAAGGTGAATTTTGATTAAACATTTTTTCACATTTCAGAATCTGAACAGACACAACAATTGGACGTCAAAAATGTCAAGACCAATGGAGGTTTTGCACATGATTTCTGATTAATTTAAAAACCGGTGCCAAACATGTTCTGGAGACAATCTCAACGTTCCAGTGTACATTTGTTATGCATTAAAATCCATCCATCCAAGATATTAAGACAATATGGCTCTCATAAAGAATGATAAAACTATTCGTCCTTACCTTCTTCATGACTTCAGCCAGATATTTACCACGTCTCCAAAATTCTGTTCCTTGGCAAGACAAATTTCTAGGGAAACGTTCAACCATGGACAAGCGTAAAGCTTTTGAGAACAGCATTAATGCATCCAAAAGGAATCCGTGGAAATAATCCTGAAACAAGGCAACGAAGGATGCATTCAAACTTTAGAAATACTCGAGACAGTGCAGATGCCAGCCAACTTGTTCATCTTCTACGTCTTTCACTTCATGTTCCACAGAATTTTCGTCCAATAATGCCAAAGCCGTTGGTTCGTTAGAAGCGTCGCTTTGGGACATATGAATGAAGGTAATATTGGATCCAATGTGCTTGTAGGGATCCAACACAATCGGATTCAATCCCTGTAAATGAGATGATGGCCTTGATTATCTTCAAGTAATTTCTTGAGCCAACAATATTAACTCGAGCAATTTTCTGACCGGGGCTTGACAAACTTTGTCAATCTGCACCAAATGGTTCCAACTTTTGTGGGATTTGGATCTTACCAGGTTCGTTAGAATGATGTTGGTAGAGGGATTCATAAACCCTGAGACTTGACAACAATGGAGGAAATCCTCGCTTAAAGTTCCATCATGGAAATTTAGATGAACAATGTTTGACGTGGTTGTTTTGAGCCTCAAAAGGATTGACCTAAATCAAATGCGAAAATTATCAGGATTGTTAAATCACAGCTCGCGAATCTAAAAAAAAACAACAACTAAAATTGCTGTTCCTTTTGCCCAAAACATCCATATCAACAAACGCTCTTTAGCGCTAAACCATGTTGTTTGTTCTTTCAAAAACAACGCAATTTTTGGCCTCATTTTATTATGAACCAAGATGACTGTTTTTCAAACTTATTACATGTAAACCAAACTGGCTCTAAACAAGACGATAGTTCAGCCCCGTGTTAAATATGTTTCTCTGATTTAGGCTGCATTAAGCATTAAATTCAGCAGGTTTCTAAAACGTGGACCAGGTCCAAAAAGGTTTTGCAAGGATCATCGCAGAAAAGTGAGAGCTCTCGTATTGGGAGAGATAGGAAAGGTTGGGACTGTACAGTATTCAAAGAATATACTGAAATTTTTCAAAAGTCTTGATGATCTTTGTCCCAACTCAGGTTTAAAGGTCAATCCTAGTGACCGTGTAGGCTTAACGCTCGTTTTGACCAAACCTTCAAACCTTCGAGAACCCCGGTTAGCTCGGACAATGAAGTCCGTCTCTCTTCTTTCTCGGTCTCCTGCACTGATTAATTATATGGGGGTTGATCCAGTATGTTAATAATATATTTTAACTCAGACTTGGACAAGTTTTTGATCAAGATTCCTGATCAACCATACATGCAAGCGCTAGCTACATTCACCAACTGTTATTCGTTGATGGATCAAATACTATAACCCTATGTATCAATTTTGCAATATTAAACCGTTAGAGGTAGCATTCATGGCAAGTATATCTAATTAATTTACATTAGCTTGATCATTTCAGCTCTAATTTGTACACGTACGTAATCGATGCAACAGAGGCTGTACGTATTTGTTAGAACCATATAGAAATCGTACTTACATCAGTTCATACTTAAGATTGTCCTTGTCGATAAAAATAAATTTAGGAATAACCAGGCGTCGCTTGGATTCGGAGTCAATGAAATGCTTCCAAAGAAGAGCCTCCATTTCTTCATGATAAATAACAACCAAATGACTCAAGTTTAGGTGCTTGACAATATCCAAGATAGCCTGCAATAAGAGGTAATTCATTAAACGTTTGATTGATCTCTCACCTCGATCATCTTAAGTACAGACCGAACTAAGCGTGGATCGTTTGGGAAATAGATTCATGGAGGTTTCGAATTGATGGTGTTGATGATTCCACAAAAGCGACGGATTAGATTGGACAAACGGTATTCCAAAAAAGTTCAAAGTGGAGGCACTTATCTCGCCCAAATTGTTCAAATTCGCTCCATAAACCATCATACAATGCTTCTCTATCAGATGGCACACTAATGAAGATCGAAATACATAGCTACAATATTTATAAGACATCATCTGGGGAAAGTACATGAGTAAAACTACACTGATTGCAACACAAACCATTGAATGAACCAATTTGGAAATTCCCCAACCTCTAGTCCAAAAAATGAAGGCCAAGGGCCCTTGTGAAGAACTGCTCGAAATCGTTGAACAAGCTCAAGAACCTAATTCAACAAAACATGGTTTGTGATTTGGTTCTTTTTCTACAAGAAACACTTCAACACTCAAAATCACAAGTGATTGGTTAAAAACGTTCATGATTGATGACAACGAAGTTTCCGGCACAAACATAATGAGTACTTCGTTTTTAGCGAAGCTTCCAATTAAGGCTGATTAAGGTTGATACTGTGACGAAGAAATGAGCTGGAGCCGCCATTTTTATAGCGAATGGCTGACTTGCCTAAATTTACCATTTTCACCTTTGACGAACCAATCACGAGTTATGGAGCTTCAAAGTTGCGGCAAATTTTAATGGCCCGCCTTGTAAAATTTTAACCTGAGCTTAAGATCCATAAAGCAATACAATAAAACACGCTCTTTTTTTGTTTTGAATGCTAGAAAAAAGCCAAGATGAGATGGGTTTGGTTATGTCTCTAGAAACTTGATCTGGCATTTTAACCGATATACACACGTTTAGAGACACCTGAAGTTACTGAACAATGCATGTAGGTTCTAGCTTCCTATGCTATTTTATTTTTATTTTAGATAATTTTTGACAACCAAGTCGGATGTGAAACAGACTATTCAAACTCCTCTATCAAGACTCCAATTGGAAGACAGACATAAACCGTTACCGGATTTCGATGTGAGGAAGGTGTCATTGTGGCTCACATAGGCCAACTCCGGATGCAAGAACAACTTGGATTCCTGCAAGATCTTTTGAGTGTTGAAATCCACAAAGGCCTTTTCAACTCGTTCCACTTGACCTGCATCCCACGTGGTCGGTATGAGAAGTCCTATGGTGGAACAATTTCCAAGGCTTGGAGGTCAATTTCGGATCAAAATGAACCCACGGCTTGACCTTTCTCACCTATTCGCACTTGAGTTTGTTTGCCGAGGATTGTAACGACATCGATGATTAAAAAAGCTAGTGCACTCAATCTGATGGACTTCATTTCTCCCACCTGAAAACCCAAATGAATGACTCCGAGAAGATCGAACTGGACTTGATTTCGTGTCGAGAAGTATTATCACATCCACTCATCGCAACCAGTGTCATTCTCATCAACCGTCCAAAGAGTGATGATTGAATCTAAAATTCATCTTCATGGAAAGATGGAATCACGATGAACTCAGAGTTGAACTCTGAGTGTTTCATTGTGATCACTTTAAGTGCAGATATACCCACCAAAATTTTGGCGTTTGATAAATAGGAGTGACAAATCAATCAAAATGGAGTCGTCAACGGAATCTGTAATTGGCATGAACTTGAAAGTCGAATGAGCTTAAACGAATCCAAGCGAAAGTGATGAAATCGGTTCATTGGAAAAGGTGAGAAGGGCAAGCCTATTATTCTGTCTCGAATCGGTATGAAGTTCATTTGATGGAGTGGGGAAGAGTAAATGTAGAATTAGCATGAAAATGAATGGTAGCAATCAATGATATTAAGAGGGTTAACCTAATTTCTAAATGCTTATACTTATTGTTCAAAAAGAAAAACAAAATCCAAAAAAGTAATCAGGTCTTTTTACCGAAGTTGTTGAGCACTCACTTGCGGATTTAGCGTCGGTAATTCTGGTATACATTTCTTCACAACCTCTTATTTAACAGGCCAAAAGACGAGTTTGAACGTAGGTGCTTAGAATTTGCGCAAAATGCTACAGATTAGAAACAGATGACACTGAACAGTCGTATCATTTATTTTAGATAACCTTTTATAAAATACCCATTGGTTTCAAAACTGGATTACTGGATGTAAATAAGATTTGATAATCACAGTCAAAGGAAACATATTTTTAGATTACTTCTCATTTTTATCGCAATGATGGTTCAACTCAAAACCAGTCTAGAATTTTTTTTGTCCTCACGAGTGCAAAAAGGTGCCTTTGTGTCTGTTGCAGGAGTACAAAAGGTTCCTTCGAGTTCGCCGAAGATCTGGACTTGAATGTGGAATAAACGTGTCTCACGTTTGAATCTTTAACGACTTGTATTAATTATGTGGTCAAATTGACATTTTCTGTGCTTATTTGATAAAAATTACAAGACATTTGCTGTTTTGCAAATATTTGATTTATATTCAAATAAGTTCAGTGTTGCTAAGCCAACAGGACATCAACGGTGGGCTTCTTTTGTTCATCTTTTATTATTTTGTAGGTACTAGTTAATAGCAAAATAATTTCGTGGATTGAAAAGTTGAGCTTTGAGTCTCCATAAACTAATGAAAAGGCAAAAAAACAACACAGGAGCAGATTTCAATCTTGGACTCATTAAAAAGAGCATGGACATTTCCTGCCGGCAAGCCTTATTTTCAGGGAGACCAAGAACTCAATAACAGTAATACATTCTTTTGCACACATGCTTGAAGGAACGAATTCAAAGTTTCAGGAATATAATATCAATGTACTGCTAATTTTCTACTGATATGATTTGATCGAGTTTATCGTAGCCAACTTTGATGCAACTTTGACTCAACATTTAGACAGGATATTGGGAAAGAAATTGGCAGAAGGAAGGCACTAATTTCCACCTAACCTCTTATTTCTTCGTTTGTCGCTCCTGGCTCTTCTGCTCTTTTTGTCTTGATAGTTGGAAAAGGTGACTGACATCTCTAAAACTAAAATCACTACTCTTGTGCATGAAATCAAGAGCAATGCAAAGTTACTAAGATACAAAGCTAGTTTCTGGTAGGACTAGCCAAGATTCCACTAGCCTTGCAAAGGACTTAGATAGAATCTACTCTTGGGTTACTGAGAGTAATATGGCCCTGAACGGAATGAAATTCCGCTCAATGCGGTTGGGACGACGCCAATAAACACTCCTCTCGCAGATAATCGAGATAGCATCATCGAGCAGGTCTCGTCCATGATGGATATAGGCGTACGTAGTTCTTTAAAATAATGGAAAGTTCGATGAGGATATCCAATTGAAAGTGGGCAAAGCTTTTCAAATGTGTGGTTGGATATATCGCTCGTTTAAGTCCAGAGATAGCATCACGATGCTAACTCTGTACAAGTCGATTTTTCAACCACATCTTGAATATGCTTCACCTATTTGGGCCCCAATGAGTTCAGCAGGTTTGCAAAAGGTCGAACAAGTCGAAAGATGTTTCACTAGGAACATCACAGGAATGAGAGAGCTCTCATATTGGGAGAGACTAAAAAAGTTGGGACTGTACAATGTTCAGAGATGGTACGAAAGGTATCTGATACTGTACGTTT
>NC_081444.1:14066123-14077666 GCF_007210705.1 Tigriopus californicus | reverse complement strand
GCGACCGTAGAGGCTTAATGTGCGTTTTGAGAGCACCTTCAAGCCCTCGAGAATCCAGGCTAGTTCGAACAATGAAATCCACTTCTCTTCTTTCTCGGGCTCCTTCATTGCTTAATTTGCTTCCCTCTGATATTCGTAGGGAATACGTGTAGGCCTTCTTGATCCGGTAGACCCCTATAGCGGTTAGAAAAGCCCATGAAAAAGCAAACGAAAAAAGAAAAATGCAGCACCAAAGAATTGAGCCAAACTAAGAGTTTTTGTGATGTTTTAGCAACAGGTTATTGTCTTGCCAAGTGATTCTTGTAGCTTGTTTTTAGGCATCTTTTTTTTATTATGTTCAATGATATTAGACACCCTTGAATTTAATCACATTGTTTAAAAAGCTATTTTCAATAGTGAGAACATATCACCTTAAGAAGCTGAATGCTGTTGGAGTACATAGGGAAAGAAACTGAGCACGAAATTAATTTCAATCATTTTCTAAGCCAGGATGTAATGTAACAAACTGGTATTTTTTAAGTTAGCAATAATAAGATCCCTCAGTGTGTCTGTCCAATAAAGATTCTAGTTATTCAACTCTATCTGCAGTTCCCATTTCCGGTTTGCTTGCTTTTTATTTGTTTCTTTGATATGATTTACTTGTTTCTATTTGTTTGAACCCATTTGAAATTGGGTTTTTCTTGTTTGTTCCCCTTAGTAATTTACCAACGGTCGGAAAAGTATCTTGTTTTGCCATGGAGGGTAAATTACGGATGGTTGTCAGAACTAGTTTCCTTTCCACTAACAACTCTTCACGTTAACTTGTGTAAAGACAACTACTCCCATTCAAATCTTTAGGTTTGTTGCTCAACGGCACGACAAGTTATTTTCCGAGCTTTAGACTAATTACGATATAAGTTATTGATGTTAAAAATTCTCGTTTCATGTGAGTCAACCATAATTTCAAGTCAATATAATTTAACCCTTAATTCGTCACAAATGATAGGGCACAGAAATATATATTACAACAACCCAATTGTTTTGATGGCGCAAGGTTTACGAGGTGAAGTATCGAATCGAATATCGAGTTGTTCATTTACTTTTAAATTTTTGTTGTAGCAACCTTTGGTTGAACTTGTGCTTTTGTTCAAAACCAGAATAAAAAAAGGAGTTTTTTTAATGCACCCTCTTATTCCTTTGCTTCACAACTACCTCTCCTCTCGAAAGAAAGAGAGGGTAAGTGACAATCCATGGAGGTCGCAATTTAACTTGAGGTCTTTTGAATTGTCGTCGTATAGCCCGGTAGGCTTTGATCTCATTAAGGAAATGTATGGCTGATCCGTGGGTCACCTCCCGTGCTTGGTCAAAATGTGCAAAATGCAATATTTCGGAGCAATTTAGTAGCTTTTTTCATTGGCAATGTAGCTTTTTTATAGCTCAAAAATAGCCCGAGTCTAGAGTTCTTTCAAGCTGGCCAACTATTCCATGAAAACCTCACTAGTTTCATAAACAACTCCTCTGTTGTTAACGAAAGATAGGAAAGGAGTAAGTTTTAGAATCAAAGAGCTCCCGATTTAATCCGGCTTAATCTCAGCATTTGTTCCAGAAATTGGGTTCGTCGGCTCCATGAAAACCGAGTTTCTTTTTATCATGTACGACGTCGTTGTTTTTACTGAACTGTACGTACGCACAAAAGGTGATTGGAGATCAGGAGTCAAGTTCCGGTTGCGTGTTGCTCCCTAATTGAATTAGATGAGCTCTCTGAAGAGAAAACTCGTGTACCTAGAACAGGGTGGAACGAAAGGTGCTCATAATCGGGCCATGAAAAGGAGATCCCCCTCCGATTGGTAACCCATCAGAACACCCAGTGGGAATCGTGTAAGCTCATGAGATGGAACAATCTCTTCCACTCTGATGGATATCTCGGAGCTTTACATCAAATTTGTCATAGACGAGCACAACGTTCCAGCCCAAAAGAGCTGGAGATATGGTTGAAGGGACGAAAGAAAGGATCCTTTGAGCTCACGGATGGACCCGCCAGGTACGGCGATCCCTTGATCAAAAGTGGAATCTGATTCGGATGATCCATTACTGTTACAGAATACGAGACACATTATCATTGTCTTTTTTTTCATGAATGAGGTAATGTTTGGGGTAGGGGCCGATAAATGAGGCATATTTGGGCTTGTTAATTCTAGACTGATCATATCACATGAACATTGGGACTCCATTAAATAATGTCATCGGTTCCTACATGAAAGAATACTTGATGTTAAAAGAAAAATGTTATTGGTAGACAGTGAGTGATAAAAGTAATCAGGGAAAGCTTTTTTGTAACTTTGGTTTGGCCATGTACAGGAAATTAATCATTTTCAAAACTCAACTTTTGAAAATTTATCGAGTGAACGATTGCAATTTTGTTGACGTTCAAAATTCTCTAGATCATTGAAATATGAGAATGACTTCTAATGCATTTAAGTTACTCTTTTTCAAGGCGCTTAGCATTACCAAATTCCGCGGAAAATGAGCTTGCTAGGATTTTTAAAACTCAACATGTCATCGAGTCCTTTCTAGTGGCATTTCGCTATTTTTCGATATCATAGCGCTTGGGCTTTTTTCCGACTTGGAACAACAAGGTTGTGATCCATAGTGTAGCACTTGGAAGGCTTCAAACCCCTTCGTTGGAAACTTCCAATCCCAGCTGCATAAAACCACAAAACGATTCAAATATAAACATCAATTCCCGCGAGAACTTGACGAGCAAGGATTAAGCCAAGCGTTGGTTCCTTCGACCGTGTACTATTGGACCGAAGGTCCATTGCGAGATTTGAATACTTGTCCAGGATCGCAATAATCATGGACCAGGCTTTCTGACTATACCAGATTTGGATAACTAGGATATTGGATTGTCCAGGGTTGGAGTGATCCAGAGGCAGAGACCATATTTTGCAGGAAGCTCAGTGTTAACAAGACGGATTTCTTCAACGAGGAGGAGGAGGAAGCCAGAAGAGGAAGACCCACAATCGAGTCAGGTGGCAAAAACCAAGGGAATTTGGAATTGTTCCACCTGAAAGAGCAATCGGAAAAAACGGCTGGACCTCTTAAATTCTCATTAATTTATCGAGGGCTTCCGAACTCAAATAGATTCGCTTTGAAACATAAATCTGATGGATTGACATACTTATCATTGTGTTGAAGCAACTGAATTTTGTTGCTTCACATGTAAATCCTTATAGAATTGTTTAAAATTACCATGATCACGAAACGTTTGTGAACAATAATCATTATAGAAACCAATTTAACTTTTATCGGGTTTTTTAACGTTTTCAAAAGCATTCATGAGCTCTGTCCCAACCCAGGATTTAGGGTCAATTCTAGTGACCGTAGAGGCTAAATGTGCGTTTTGAGAGCACCTTCGAGCCCCCGAGAATCCAGGCTAGTTCGAACATTGAAGTCCACTTCGCTTCTTTCTCGGGCTCCTTCATTGTTCAATTTGCTTCCCTCTAATATTCGTAGGAAATACGTCGGCCTTGTTGATCCGGTTGCATCTTTCAAGTCAGACTTGGACAAATATTTAGATAGCATTCCAGATCAACCCTACATTCAAGGACTAGCTCGGTCTGTCAACTCGAACTCGTTGATCGGTCAAATGATATATATAAATAACAGTTGAGTAAAATGAATAAACTTCACGTTTTGACTGCCGGGATTTCAATCACAGTAGCGGTAAGGAAGTCCGCAAAATAAAATAAAACAGGTGCATTGAAGGGGACCTTCACATAACCTTACATATATAGATTTGCCCAACAGGTAGTTTGATGTAGGATAAAAAGGTGGAGGAAAGCATGCATTTCTGTTCAAATCTATACATGGTTTGAAGCAAGACTTAATTGATCACAAAAGGGCACTATTTGAAATCTCGGAACCAAGATAAAAGTTCTGTTAGAAAAGTTCTAGCATTGCAGGACGTTATATGCTACGCGTTATATATACGCATTAACATGCATAAAAACTGCTTTGCTCCAGAAATAGATGTTTTTGACTTATGTTTCATATTTTAGAAATTTTGAATGTTTACAATAGACTTTTCGAAACCCTTGAAACGTTGTTTGTCTAATATTGAGACTTGTTTCTTAGTTTTAGTACCTCTTCTGTTTTGAAAAGTACTCCAGTGACCTCCCAAAATTTGTGCTGACATCATTATGCAGCAGCTACCTCAATGTCCCATGCGTTTGTGTTGCTTCTTTTTAATTTTATCAAAATCATATATAATTAGTGACTTGGGTCATTTAGTGTCCGAAAAAGAAATCGATTTTGTGGCATGTCTCGAGTAGTTCATTTAGCAATATACTCCAACCATGCCTCTTCCCGTTTTGTTTGGGTTGTCTGAAGTCGCAAGATATTGACGGGTCACTTCCGAGCCGCAAACTAATTTCCACTGACTACGCTCTTATCTACAATTTCTCCGGGTGAATTCTTTGCTCGTTAACCCTTGTCCACCCTTTCCCCTCCAATTGTGAGCTAGATATGATGATGTCGATTTTTGCAATGAGATTCCTGTCGCGTCGCAATTTCCGACTCAATGATTTCGTTTATGGTGACGTGTTCGCCTCCCTTTTCAAATCTCCCCCAACACAATCCTATCTGAACAGAGTGAATGAAATCTCAAAATCTTGATGCACCACCACCCAATCGTCCAAGGCAGAACATGCTCGACATTCGACATGTTTGACGTGGCTTTTTCTTGAAAAACATCAGAGCTAAAGGTATTTAGTTTGATTATGGAATCTTGGGTTTCATTGTTAGTGCTCCCCCGAGCATAGGCTATAATTTGGCGCGAGCCATTGGGAGTTGGGCCGAGCATTCTTCAAACCATTCGACGACAAAACCAATGTACAAACATACCCACGAATCTTTGAGGATTAGCTAGTCCCTCAGACGGTCCGCCAAAGTGGCTCAACTCCGAAGCTGAGCTTTAATGGAGCGAAAAATCTCGACTCGGCCGCCATTAAACGTAAGAGACAAGAGCAACAAGGGATAATCATGAGGCCATATGGTAGCCAAACCAGATCGAGTGAATGAATCGACAAACTAGACAGGTCTGCCAATTGTATCGAAGAGTGGTCATGCCTCGGTTGCCAAATCAAGTCAAGAACAATGACGGGGCGGATCAGTCCTGCATAATTCAACATGATTACCTTGCGTTCTTTCTTATTAAGTGCCTTTAATTGATACCGTGTGCAGGTACAACAATCATAAAACCTTATTTGGACAATTGTTAAATACGGTTCACAATTTAGTGTTTTTTGCTTTTGCCAATCACTCCAATCATACTGGTTGGTTTTGAAATATGGTCTACCTTTTCGCTAATGATTAGTAGCAATCCGTACAAAATCAATCAATTGAAAAATAAACAAATATCGTCAAAAAGTAACATTCCCCTGAGTAAGAGGTAAGAAAAATAGTTTTGGATTGCCATTTTATTGGGCATTTGTGCCCACTTCATATCTGGAAATAGTCGCTTTAATATTTTTTCAAATCATACCCACTTTATCCTTCTTGAATACATTTTGATCAATTGCTACAAGTGAAAAGTATTGCCATTTGGAATAAACCTTCGATTGGCCTGGAAGACGCTTTCGATTACTTTAAGAGCTTGGCTCAACTTCCTCGCCCAGAAATTCGGCTTGCCTTTCCCGATCAATTTTCCAGCCCATTGTAATGATACCCAAGGGAGTTCCTCGAGTATCCCAAGCATTGCGCTCAAGGACCACCATGCGCATTGAGCACCTGCACAAGTGGGAAAAGGTGGATGGTGGATCCCTCACAAGAGATCTCTATTCTCGGTAGTGAAAGATCGGTATTTCTTCTTTGCTCATAGTAAATTAAGGGGATTGAGGTAATGGAAAAGTAACTGGGCTCATTCCATTGGAAGTGCATTTGTGCCCTTCACTTACATCAAGGAGCAACACCCAACATTAGATTTGGACGAGAGCTTAACATGTGGGGCTTTTATGATCTCACCCACCCGGCCGAGTCTCGGATCGTCAGTAGATTTTTAAATATGGTCTGCATCAGACAACAATGGAAACATTTAGGAATGCGTCAGTGGATAACGACGTCACACTAGGGTCGACAACAAATCTGGCTAGTTGTCCAGTTATGCCAGAAGATCAAGATCAGAGGCATATTTCAAAACCGGGCCGAGAGCGCGTTGTTGATGTGAAATGGTCAGATCAGTGAGTGCGGTAATAAATTTGCACCCTCCGAGTTAAGCCTGGCATTCAATTTCCGAGGAGGTTACGTAATGAATGAGGAGGACCTCTTGACCCCGTAAGAAGCAAGTCTATACTCAAAAAAGGGCTAACCACGTATTGATACTGCTTACACCGTGTAGCCCACAGATGGCTTCCGAAGCACGGGCCACGCCTATCGTTATTCGTTATTGTAGTCGGGTACATAGTGTATGTTTACAGGGTGGAAAGAAATTAAGGGCCGCTCTTTGTCGCTTCTGAAAATCCAACCCCCTAACTCAAAGAATGACTTGATCAGATTGAATCTCCAGTTTTTAATAAAAGGGATTATTGAAAAACCTAACACCATACCACGAATGATCCGAATTCACTCCAAAGGAGATTGGTAACCTTCTGATGTTTGCCCACCTAAAGATTGAGTCCTGAAAATCCAGATTTCGGCCATTAGCCTGGTCTGTTCTAAAAGGATTTATAGCATTTGCATGAGGATCTCCACTCTCAAATCGTTTGAGGATGATCACTGAAAGGCTCACCAAACGTTCCCTTGTCTTTACCGGCCTTCAGGATGCCCTTAACCTTGGTTCTGACCTTCAGACTGCGCTCACTTGAATTTTCAGACATTGTTTTGACGGCACTTTATCAGAGGGCTACCCATCGCCTCCAGGATATCGATAGACCATTTGTAATATGTCACTAGGTACTTAACAGTTTCTCTTAAGGAATGCTTGTGGTTTAATGTCAAAAAAATCTTTGAGCATGGAGAAATGTTGTGAAAAACAGCCATGGAGGCCCTTAATTTCTTTACACCCTGTATATGATAATGGCACTCGTGGACTCGGTGAAAGCAATCAGGCGAAGATGAGAGTGCTCTGCTCATTCAACTCATTCGTGTTTCCAACCCGTAACAATACCTCACAAATGCTTCAACGCTCATGTAATTGCCCTTGTTTACAAAAGTTATCTTCCAATGAAATGGAAGGAATGTCTTTTTGTTCCGGTAAACCACGGACGGATTATAGGTTGACCTGACGAGGGTTTTTCGTTCACGTACCCATTGGATAGAATGCGAAGAATTGGCTTGAATGACGTAGATAAAGTGGTGGGAGTGATGGGGTTTTGAATTTAGGCAAGGAGATGCACATGGTGATGTGACTATAAATTGGACGGGTGCAATGAAATAATTCAATTGAAAGTACCAACTGTTTATAGCAATGCTTGCCAAACAGTGATGTGTTTCCAACCGGAATGTCAGGTTTTTAAATTCAAGGACCTCAGTTAGGACTCCAATCACGGGCAAAAGAGGGGCACACGAGCTAAATCAAAACCACATAAGTGGTTGACAAAATCGTTACCCTGCTTCTCTAGATCTCTGAACCAGGGTTGCTATAAAAATCGTTACTGATGTTGGGTCTTCAATTCTGTATCCCATGTTTCGTTTGAATTGGGAGCCCTGACAGAGGTTCTGCAAGCTAAATAACTGATTTCCCGGATCTCGAAATCCATCACTATTGCCAATTAAGTTGAATTTCAAAGCAAGGCAAAGTGTCGGTTTACAGTTGAAAGATACATTTCATTTGAAGCTCCTGAAATGTTAGATGCTATTTCTGATTTTACTTTTTATGAAATTCATATAAATCTTCCAGGAAGTGATCGTCAAACATTTCCTCCTTTAAGTAATGAAAAAGGTCATCTTTGAAGATGTAGTGGTTTCTACGTATAATACAAAGCTGGCTGCAAGAAAGAATTTTTTTTTTTTTCATTTTACTCCAAAGTCTCAATCTGGCTGAAAAAATGTACTTTGAGATGCTAAAAAAAAGTTTTACCATTAAAAATGGGAACTCTTGCGAACAGATTACAGAATGATATTTTTTAGTTCAATCTGACTTTGCTTGTTGACGAATTCCATCTCCCCCAAGTCAATACCACAATGGTCAGTTTCATAATCGTTGAAAGCATGCCAGAAGTGGAGTTTGTGGTCTAACGTGAGCTTTATTTATGTGTCTTTGAATGGGAGATTGAACTAAACTGGTTTTGTGAGATGCATCAGGAAATTCAAGGTGAGCCCAAGTTAGTATGTCGGTTACGCAGAGACATGGCTTGTCTAACCAGAATGGATCAATGATCAAAGAACCTCAAACAATCCAAACATGGGTCGAGGTGCACTTTGACATTTGACCTTACCATCACTTACAAGCCTCATCACTTGCTCATTCATTGCATCAATAGACCAACTATCATTCTTTTCGGGCCAAACACCAAACTTGTCGAGGACAAAGACAGATGTATCTTCGTGGGCCAGTTTCCGGTGCTTTTCATCTTTTTATGAGAGTACGCACGCTTAGAGTTTTACTAGTCTTCTTAGCCTCGACAAAGTTCAGTTTTGGGTTTGGATGCAAATCATGGCTGAAACCTTCATGTCAATCCTGCTTATCTCTCCCGGCACCATCAGATCTTTGTTCCATTTGAGGGAAAACTTTTCCCTTCTCTTCGAATTGTCCCATCTCGTCAGCATTATGGTACGTCCCACTTTGAGACCTCTCTCTATCTCTCTCTTCTTATGGAGATGAGCCAGAGCGGGAATCGAGGGTCCAACCGTACTGTTGCTACCCTTCCAATCGTTTAGTAGTCCACACAACATTCACAATGGCAACAGCATCGCCATAAGCTTAACTCTATTCTGGCATTTTGCCTCAGATAATGGACTTCAAATCCCCTGGGAAAGCGCGTCTACCATCTCTAGTACTGACTACCTTCTCCTTCTTTTTCAGCCAGATTTCCTGTTTCACTGAGGAAAAAAACCAAAAGAGAAAAGGTCGTCATATTTCTGAGCAGGGATGTCGTGCTCTAAGGGAGAATTTTAGGAAGTGCAGGCAAGTCAGAAGGGTCTTTAATAGAGACATTTGGTGGTCTCTATCTCTTTCTCTCTTTGTCTTGCCGAAAGGTTGGATACTGGATATTCCCTAATGTTTATGTAATGTGGGTCGAGGGACTCCGCAACTGTTCCTATGATAAACTCTTGCGTTGGAGCCACACCAAAATTTAATCATATCACATTATCAAGAACCAACACTCCTGTTCATACAATTGTTCGATAACTGTGCAGATCGGATTCCTTGAAAATGCATTCTTTTGTTCGAGTATGTGCAAAAAATGGACAATTTGAGGCAGGTTAAGGTGGTTTTTTTGTCAATAGGCCCGTCTAGGCCAATTAGTGTCAGCATAACATGCGATGGAATTTGCACGACGTTGGTTTTGTGAATATGTGCCCCGAGCGATTCGCAATGTTAGCCAACAAAATTGACGCAAAAGCACAGCTGCTTGGAATATGACCAAAAACTCTCAGTGAGGGTGTTGCCCAGAGCATTTTGGCAATCGTCAAATCCGTCCAACAAGCTCGCAACATAACATAACGAGCGAGACATGTACAAACTGTGGAGCGACGAGTCTGAAAAATAATTACTTCTCAGGTTTTCTTGTCGAACATAAATTACACGTATTACTCGTGTGGCGTAATGTTCACATTTAGAATTTCCTGTACTTATATCGTATTACTGGTGTTCATGGTCTCCAGAAGTTGGTTCAAGTATCATCAGGCTTGCCCAGTCAAGTCGATGGGGGTTGTTGATTGCGAGTCTTCCTCGAGGGTGAGGCAATCAATTGGCAGGGAGAGAACCAGATCTGGCTCGTAAATACGCCCTCCTGAAGGGCAAAAACTCACCAGACATGGGGAGAAAAAAACACCCTATGATTTTGCTTCAATGAAAATTTTGTGTAACGAAAATGAGAGACATTGAAGTGGGACTATCAACTTTTTTTTTTCGGAGATTAAAAATAGCAATGTGTTCCACATGAAACAGGGTGTTTTGATGTTTCCATTGAGATTGCATAATCATGATAAAGAAACACTTTGCTTTTCTATTTATATTTTAACCCATAACTGCCTTGTTAAGGGAGCGACTGGAAAATTGACTAACGAATAAACGCACATGGGAATAGGAGAAATTTAAAAGTTATAAAAAGCAAGTATAAGTAAATTATGATTTGATTTTATTTCAAAAACTCAAGAAGTTAGTTAAGAAGGATGCCAATTGGTCAGGCTATAAGTTGATATCATGGTCATAAATTTATCAGTTTAATGTAAGCATGTGCAAATTGAACATTTTTTATTTCATAACAATGTACACAGGAGAATAAATCAAAAAGTCAAACCGTCAAAAAAAAATGATTATGTTTCAAAACCAATACACTTAGCGTGAAATGTGTGGTCTTCTAATTCTTATTTCAAATTCCAAAGCGACGTTTTGCCAAAATATGATATCTCATCATGTCATTATCTCAGTATGTAAAAACGTGAATGATTCAACGTTTCATTTGGCCCCCTGCAATAGTAGAACACAATCGTGCAATTGCGCGATGGAATTTTGAACCTTCAATTTCGATGCAAAACAATAAGTTTTCATAGGTCCTAGATCCAACCCAAACACATCTCAGTCAATGTTTGTGCCTTAATTGTTAATTTTAAGGCTAAATTTGCTTTCGAGGCATCGTTAACTGCAATCACAGCAACAACAGATTCAAACTATGTATTTTTCAATAAAAATGCAAGAAGCAGCTCGTAAAATGGTGCTTAAAACAATCAAAGTACGTTTAAGGTTGCCTGAAGGGTAACCAAAGCCGTATTTAACTCTGAGAAGCACAATTTTTGATCAAATGTGTTTCATATCAATTTGGGACCCACGTAAACTCATTGTTTTGGAACGGAATTCAAGGTTCAAAATTCCACCGCAATGATGCACTGAACTCAATGTCATACTCTCCTAATACGGGGCATTTTAGCTTCAGTAAAACCCCGAGGACTATAAATATCTTGCGAATGAACCATTCACCCATGTCTGGTTAGTTGGTCTGACTGCGCCTGCGTACAGTAGATGCGTAATTTCCTGGGTTACCCGTTCAATGGACCCGCTTCTCTTTAGGCGAACGTTGCTCCCACTCTTTGGTGGTACGCAATTGAGTCAATGGCCCCATGAAGCAAAACCGGCTCTAGCAAAGGCATTGGTCTAGTTGTGAGGAAAACACCTGGAGACTTGAAACGGCCCTCAAACAAGTAGTAGATATGCGTATCTCGGCGTCATTTCGAACCCCTCTGCTCGGATGGTTATATTGAACAGTTTTATGAGGATTGGGATGTAAGGACTTACTATGGATTAATTGCTGATTTGGCCCTTTTGAAGGCCGATAATGTGGACCCACATGGTGTAGGATACCCATTCTCAGTGAAGGTGATTTAATTTTATCACCCAAGCTAAC
>NC_081444.1:14059589-14066090 GCF_007210705.1 Tigriopus californicus | reverse complement strand
AGGATCACAATTGTTTCAATGTGTTTAAGAGTTTTTATTCTTTTTAACAAAGGATTTGTTTCTTTCTTTCTGACGTTTTAAAGCAATACAATGTGGTTTTGATTTCTTTATCAGTGCAACTTCACGATCTACGCGCTGAAGACCTGAACAAGGTATTCCTTGCTATGAGGGCAACGAGCGTAAACGGACTTGCACTGAAGGTAACCAGCCTTACGACCCACCAACGCTGCCAAATCAAACTCAACGGTGCTCTTGGACACGTTAATCTCATCATCTTGCCCGAACATCTTTTGGATGGTGTTCTCAACCTCGGAAAGTTCCTCGGAGGGTTTGGAGTTCACCATACAGACCATCTTCTTGGCGCAATCATCGGCATCTTCAACAGAGGCTTGGAGGAAGGCATCTCCGACCTCGGGCTCAGTGACGGAGCGACCGAAACGGCGACGTCCACGGAAATGGCGGCCACCGCGACGACCACCGCGAGATGCCAACACTCCAGCTCCGAATCCAATGCCTCCGGCAATCTTGAGACCGACGATGCCGGCCAAGATGGGGATACTGATGAGACCTCCATCAAAGATGGCCTCACTCACGTAGGAGTTGGCGATCAAGAGGGTGCAGATGAGCAAAAACTTGTTCATGATGAGATCTGGAAAAAGAGGAGAACATTTTGTATAAAGGTATTGTTTGTAATGTTGCTTTGGTTTCGGGCACCTACTTGAGTTGAGAGTTGAGTTGAGCTAGGTTGATTTAGCACGAGCTTGGGGAGGACTGATGCTCGTTCTCCATTGGAAATGGGCTTTTATAGGTCGAAGGTTTGTTTCCAACGTTCATACTATCGTAATCATTGTCGGGGAAGTTTTTCAACACAGTCTCCCCGACCTCTTACGCAATCCCTGCTCAGCATTGGGAATCTTCAAAATAACCTGGCGTACCTTCTTACTATTCATATTCAGACACTCCTTGGCCAGCAACACCAAGGCACAAGCGTTGGATTGACCGGCGATTGGTGTATCATAATTGTAACAAGTTTCAAGTCCTGGAGGTGACCATACTCGGACAAGTCCTCCAGCGCTTCACCGACCTCCTCTCCTTCTACTTGTTCGACTTCTCCATCCTCCCCTTTGAGATGCTTCTGACCGGGAATGCGTCAAGCTTACAATGTACAAAGGGGCCAAGTAACATTCAGAATGACCCTCTGCATCCTGGAATTTGAATCATCGTCAATGGAGTGAACGCTGAAAGTACACTTTTTGCCTCACTACCCTGAAACGTGGATCCAACTTGGCTCCAGGATCCTAATTCCTTGACGTCGTTTGTGCTTGTTTTCATGGTACCACTACACCAGTGGTCAATGACTGTACTCTTCATAGTTCACACGCATTATACCAATGCAATGTTGCGTATGATAGAGAATTAGACGAACATATTTTCCACGCCAAATTTGAGAGATCAACCGATTAAATTGGAAGACAAAAAATACCACAAAACTTGAGCCTATTGCAAGCCGAGTCCTTAAAGTCAACATCTGACTAATCAATAGAAATGAGTCAGTAAACAAATTGTTGATATAAGGGACGGATTCGTACGTCTAAACTCTGGGAATTGATATGATGGAAGGTTTAATCAATTGTGGAAAATAGGTGAAACGGTAGGTAATGGGAGCGTACTTTAACAGACGTTTTTCTCATCCGTAGATTGCGGTGTCAGTGAACGATAAACCAAGTTCACGGTGACGGTCTTTTGTAGGCGTAGGTCAATCACATCCAAAACGGTTGGTATCATTTTTCAGTGTATTTCTGCTTTAATACCTTTATTGGGATTGCATTACGTGCCCATTTGGATAAAGCAAACGGTTGAGTTTTTTGGTTGGGTTTTTGGGTCTGAAATCTACCTACCCTACGCTAAAAGCCAGTGTAATTATTTAACTTTTATGATATGAACAGAGAGGGGAAAACTTGTTTTAGTGAAATGAAATGTCGAATTTTGTTTTCTAAATCCAGGCCAGTTTTTTTCGCAAAGAATCAATTCTACAGACCGTAGAGGCTTAATGTACACCTTCAGAGCACCTTCAAGCCCTCGAGAATCCAGGCTAGTAAGAATAATGAAGTTCACTTCTCTTCTTTCTCGGGCTCCTTCATTGATTAATTTGCTTCCCTCTGATATTCGTATGGAATACGTAGGCTTACTGATCCGGGAGCATTTTTCAAGTCAGACTTGAACAAATTTTTAAGTAGCACTCTAAATCAACCCTACATTCAAGGACTAGCTCGGTCTGCCAACTCGAATTCGTTGGTAGACCAAATAATTTATGAAGATTGAAAGGTATTAAATAGATGAATTATAACCTTTCATTTAGATAATACTGGGGATTACATTCCCTGTAGCGGTTAGAAAAAACCGTGAAAAAAACAAACAAAAAAATAATACACATTTCCCTTCTTTGCACTACTTTTTGTTTTGAAAACCAGCTTTGTTGGATATATTCTTGATCCTAAAAACGCAAGGAAATCAAATCTTGGTTGAAAACTTAATTTCATAGCTCTTTGCTTAGGGAATGAATGTAATGTTAATCCCAGCCACTTCTGAAGAGACAGATAAATTTCTAATCTCAAATTTGGGTTTCAATTCAGACAAAAATATGCATGGAAAAAAATTATCTCAATTTCCAAAATGATAAAAAAAAAACAGAAATCGCTGTGCTTGCATTAAGTTTATTCCAGTTTCATATAAAAAATTGATGAAGTCATCTCCTTTTGGTGCCCTCTAAGCTAAAAATGGCTTGGGCAGGCCCCTTCTTTTTTCTTCAAATTCAAGAGCATAACTAGCAAACTCTTTCATTCTGCGGTAACTACATAAATATTTATTTACTCTCTTCAAGCCTTGGTTTTATTTGCTTTGTAAAAATGAAAAATAATAGGCATCAAGTAAATAGATCAAGTTTATGGCTTTCTACTAACAGCTGGCTGGAAGTACGTTTTAAATCAATAAGGAATAAAATTTACATTTTAACAAACAGGCATTGAATGTATAGCTATTGTACAAGTGTCCATCGAGGAAAGTCCCGTTCTTAACCATTTTCTGCGTACTTTTTTTAGGAATTGTTTCGCCTCTTTTTTTCTTTCCTGAGCTAAGACAAAAGTTCATCCATCTATAGTTGACCGTTATGTAACCAAACGAAATTGAGTTAGGTCCAACAGTTGCGCCAAAATACTAACTAAAAAGAAAATCTAAAAAGGCAAGCAATTATACCGAAGAGAAATGATAAGAAGTGTCAATATTCCACCCTACAAAGTGACTCTTTACCTCATTTTCTTTAAGAACTATCATCAATTCTACGAGGATAATCAATAAAGGACAACACGACCACAACAATATCACCTTTTAGCATATCGAACAACAGGTTCGTCTTTCTTTATTGGATTTTGAATTTTTGGTTTCGATAAAATGACAATTGTAAAACATAACTTTGCTTTCTTTGAACTTCAGCAATACAACTTCGAACCTAAGCCCCAAGCACCTCAATCAGGTACTTTTGATTGTGAGGGCAACGGGCATAGATTGACTTGCACTGGGCGGGACCAGCCTTACGACCCACAAGAGCAGCCAAATCAAACTCAACAGAGCTCTTAGACACATTGATCTCATCTTGGTAACCGAACATCTCGGCGACAACCTTCTCCTCGGCAGTCATGGATTCCTCAGGAGTGGCGTTGACCATGCACACCAATTTCTTGGCGCAATCATCGGCATCATCCACACTGGCTTGGAGGAAACGGTCTTCGATGGACTCGACCGATCGGCCAAAGCGAAGACCACCACGACGGCCACCACGAGAGGCCAAAACTCCGGCACCGAATCCGATGCCTCCGGCGACCTTGAGACCCACAATACCCGCTAGAGCAAGTCCGGCGGGAATGGAGATGATGCCTCCATCAAAGATGGCCTCGGTCATCATTGAGGAGATGACGAGAAGAGAACAGATGATCAAGAACTTGTTCATGTTGATTGTCTGCAAAGTAAAGATGATAAAATAATGTTAGTTTCCAACATTTCATTTGAATAATGTTTTACCAAGGCCACTACTCACTTGTTTGGTTTGACTGGTTGCGCTGAGTAAGGCTACTGATACTGATGCCTAAATCCATCCCTCTATTTATATGATTCAAGACATCTGCATCTGCCCCCTCTTCCAATGCTGGCCCAATCGACGCATGCTAACATACCGACAAAGGTACAGCGACAGGGCGCTCATTTTTGCATCCTCGTGCATTTTTTCTGTTTTTTACTTAACTATTAGTACAATCTATACCTTTGACTATTGATTTGAAAATTGAGGAGGAAGCAAATTTGATATGATTATTCTAGTACCTTTTCGAGCAATCTTTTCTGTTTGGCCTTTCCTCGGTGAAGAGCAGGTGGCAATCAAAAAACCTTTCAACCAAGAGGACCTTTCATGGTGAGTATTACTAGGGCACGTTGTTTGATTTATTTTTCACGATTGTTTTATAATCAAGAAGGTTTTGGCGTAAAAGAAAATCGTGGCTTTTTATACATTGCTTTTTCTGTATTTCCTTGCTGACAAATATCTGCACTTGGCATGGCATTAAAACGGGAGCCCGATTCAATGCCATGCTAAGGTCGCCATTTATGAAACCCCCTAAAATGTGGATCAAAGAAGAACATTTGCTAGCGAGGGCCATATTGAAGCAGTTTTGACAATAGCAATACTCAGAGTTCATTGCGCTCTCAAGAACTCTTTCTTGAAACGCCAATGAAATAAAAGATCCCAGACAACTCTCCGTTTGGGGATATTAGATCAGATTGTCTGCCTTACGTCGACACCCAAGATAGGGCAAGACCAATATGTTTCGCCAAAACATTGTGAACAAAGGTATCTTGTTTGGTTTGGTTTTTCAAGGGCTTTTATAATCGCTAGAGGGAATATAATCCCCAGCATTTTTAAAAGGAAAAGTTATAATTCGTCTATTTATTACCTTTCACTCTGGAATTAAGTATGGATGATGTTTTTTTTCATAATAGAAATCGGTACTAACAATGCTAACTTAAGGGCCCTCATTTACAACGTCACACAGCCCAAACAAAACGGGGAGACGCACGGCAGATTTCTTTTCCGGACAATATGTGACCTTGGTCGCTAATTATGCACAATACTTTGAAAGAATTAGCCAAAAACAACACAAACACTTTATAATTCATTAAAGGGGGATCGGCCAAATCGGCCCTTCATTTGGTAGAGGTTGATTCACAAAACGCCCACTGAAGTGCAGAACGAAAACCATATTTCGTGCAGCGTAAGGGGCTATTATTTAAGAAGCGTTATTGATAAAATTTTGCGATATTAAATCATGATAAAAATATTTTTTCCGGATATGTGAAATAGTTTGATGAACAATCTAGATTTCGGAATTATGAGCGATTTGTCTAAACCCTTGCTTTTAACATATTTTGATATTTGACCCGTTTTGGGGTGTAAACCCCCTAAAATCCAATTCATTGCCTTGTCGCGTTTTGATGAGAAAAAGGATCAAGTTTGTATATTTCTAAATTCATGAAAATATTGCTCTTTTTTGGCACATCGAACTTTTGATTTACTTTGATTTGAGTGCCGACATTCAAGCTCCTAAACAAATAGCAACTCATAACTGCCATTTTCAAAAATCTTCATTTGGTGCCATTACGTTTTGATCGACAAAATATATGATTTCATCCAAATGCCGTGAAAAGATCTGGTTTGCCATTGCGTAAAACGAAAAACATCCAATGCCGACGCACTTTAAGATAGCCTTTACATTAATTTTGAAACCAGGTAATAGCTTTCTAAAATAGATTCAGTTCTTTTAAAATTTGAGAAAGTATTAAGATTATGCTAACTCATTTAGCCTTGATTTGGATATGAATGTCAATACTTACCTATCGAAACACAAATTTGAATCCGTTGCATTTTGCTTCGTGTGAGGTATTCAGGTTTCATTAATAGTATTTTGATATATTGCATGACATGCTTAAAACTACGTAGGTGTCGGAAATATCTAGTTCTTTTCAAGAAAAGTCTCAACCCGAAGAGCAAGAAATTCGTGAAAAATAGTAATGAAGCAATTTTTGGCAGGAAAACCACCAAAATATTAGAATAACCAAATAAATTACTTTTTATAACTAATTTTTAGAATTCATTTTGACTGATTTTCACAACCTAATTAGAAACTATTTCGCTGAAAATCGTACCCTGTACAGGGTGGAAAGAAATTAAGGGCCGCTCTTTGTCGCTTCTGAAAATCCAACCCCCTAACTCAAAGAATGACTTGATCAGATTGAAGCTCCAGTTTTTAATAAAAGGGATTATTGAAAAACCTAACACCATACCACGAATGATCCGAATTCACTCCAAAGGAGATTGGTAACCTTCTGATGTTTGCCCACCTAAAGATTGAGTCCTGAAAATCCAGATTTCGGCCATTAGCCGGGTCTGTTCTAAAAGGA
>NC_081444.1:14046524-14058642 GCF_007210705.1 Tigriopus californicus | reverse complement strand
CACTGGCTTGGAGGAAACGGTCTTCGATGGACTCGACCGATCGGCCAAAGCGATGACCACCACGACGGCCACCACGAGAGGCCAAAACTCCGGCACCGAATCCGATGCCTCCGGCGACCTTGAGACCCACAATACCCGCTAGAGCAAGTCCGGCGGGAATGGAGATGATGCCTCCATCAAAGATGGCCTCGGTCATCATTGAGGAGATGACGAGAAGAGAACAGATGATCAAGAACTTGTTCATGTTGATTGTCTGCAAAGTAAAGATGATAAAATAATGTTAGTTTCCAACATTTCATTTGAATAATGTTTTACCAAGGCCACTACTCACTTGTTTGGTTTGACTGGTTGCGCTGAGTAAGGCTACTGATACTGATGCCTAAATTCATCCCTCTATTTATATGACTCAAGGCATCTACCCCTGCTCTCAATGTTGGCCCAAGCAAGTTCCATTCACCCCTCGGAAAATACGGCCACATAGAGTTTAATCCCAGTTTCCTCGTAGATGGGGAATACCTCCAATTTTCTGAATGCCACCATCCAGTCTAGCTGACTTGAAATGCTGGCCCAATCAAAGTATATTGTCCCACCAGAAAACCGGGCAACAAAGCGCTCATTTTTCGTATCCTCGTTCATTCATTTTGTTCTTTATTCAAGACTTATCTGACTGAATTACTGTATAGTACAAACTTGAACAGAAACAAATCTGTGTCTAGCATGGATTTATGCAGTATTTATAGGATATAATGAATTTTCAAAACTAATGCTCTTGAAAAGTAAAGACTCCAGTTAATCCTATCATAAAGCAAAATGGTAGGATGAGAAAAAGCGGAGGAAGCAGGTCACATTTTAAGGTTAACCTACTTGTTTCAGGCATGCCCCTGACAATGTCAAATGGCATTGAGAATATAAATTGGTATTACTAGGTCGCAACTTCGATCAATGACGTTCTTGATCCCATCAGTAAAATTCAGGCAAGCTGTGAAAGGTACGTTTATTTGCCCATTCAGGCGATGCAAAATGTATATTTGTGGGTGCGCTTCAAACACGTTTTTGGGAAATTGACCCTCTTTTCACAATGCAATGAAGGCATGTCAGATGAGCTACCAGTCTAGTTTTAACTTGTTTCAAGCCCCAAATTTGTCTCGCTGGCAGGCTTGATTGTTTGAACCCGAGCTTGCCTAAACGTACAAATAAGCACAAATCTAGTTTGAATAATAAACGTGCTATTATTAAGGGCCCATGCATCACGGAGGTCATTTACCTAAACAGAAAGTAAACAACACTAAGGGAGTGTTGCGTCTTCATCACCAGTATTATGGTTTATTGGTTGTAATGGTTAGCTTCATCATTTACTATTTGCAGATGTTAGTCACCTTGTCATGCATGTTCCTCTAGATAGTTGTTGTCAATACTTCTTGTTGCTTCTTTGAAGCAAGCTGTGTTGAGAGAGGAGAGCACAAAAATGTCATCTTATTGTGTTTTATTTTGCCAAGGTGTGTTAAGGAGGGATTGAGATAAATGTTTTCTTCTTCAGCATTTTACCTTGTTGGGAGTTGCAAAGACAAAACACTCCTCTAGTGTGGTATCCTTTCCGTTTAGGTAAAAATCTGGATGGACAATCTCTCCAATGTGGGGGTAGAGAGAGAAAAAAAGAAAGGAGTAAGTAAAGGAGAAGAGAAGTATCTTGTTCTCTCAATTCACCTAACCCTTTTTGACCATTTCCAGACAAGTGCAAAATGTAGAGTATCTAGGCTTCAGTCCAATAACACTGTTTTAGCTTTTGTTGTATGTAGAAGCAATATTCATGAACCAAATAAACAAAAGGCCTGAAGCTAGAAAACATGAATGCTCAATGATCTGCAAAAAGGCATTGATCAACCAGGATAAAGTTAAAAAGAGGGAAAAATAGATGAAAATAGCACTACTCTATGGGCACTATTTACTTAGCATTTTCTGCTGTTATGCGCTCTTGAGCCGGCAGGGGGCCAAGACTCTAGATTTAAATGGTAAATACCAAGCATGTGGGGTTTGAAAGATTAATAGGTTATTATTCAGTCTTACAAACCTCAAACTGAATTCCAAAATCCAAACCTCTAGATGCACAATAACTGTTCAAAAAACCTTTGGTATTGCTGGGCAAATACTAATTACAATACATGAAAGGAATCAAATAATTTTCGTTTGTTGATGCAGAAAACGGCAATGAATGCATTTGATCCAGAATATTTCACCCACGACCAAGTAGATCAGCAGCAATATATTTGTTTTCAAAGCAGATCATCTTCTATTCCATGCCCTTTTTGACTATGCTTATTTTCTTGTTCACTATGCATCCTTGACTTTGCCAACAATAAATAGGGTCCAAACAAAAATACGAAATATCATTGTGTTTCTCATGATGCAATTCTGCAGCAAGGAAAAGGAAAAGATAACACAAAAAATGCAAATGGAGATGTTCTTTTTTTAAGGATGCTTCTTGCTGATAATAAATGTTCTACAGTCTGAATTCTAACAGTTTAGAATCTTATTTGTCATTTGAGAAGGATTTCACTTGAGATTTTAGATCCCATCAGTAATCAAAATTAACCCCTCCTGAAATTTCCCTACTGTAGTTGTTAAGAGGGTTGTGATACTCGCTGGTTATCGAAGTAGAGTGTATTTCCCAATCAAACACAAGGCAATATATAGTCAAACGCCAACGCATTCTTGTAATTAGCATATTCGCTACACTACTGAATAGGATTTTCATTACTAGTTTTATAAATGACAATCTATTGTAGACTTCTAAGTGGACCCTAGAATCTGTTGGAATCACTGGGTCTTTTCAAGAAGTTTCATGACCTAAGGTGTGACAAAACCATACTCTAGACTGATAAAGTGCCCTTAAAACCATTTTGATGCTTTTAAACTACAATTTTCCTTACAGTTGGCTTGGCAAGTCTGACCTTGAACTTTGTGGAATTGGGGGCGGGTGATGTGGTTAAATTGACCATTTTTGGTCTTTTTGCTTATTTTGCCGTCCCCAATAGCTAGACATCTCATACTATCATGATTGTGAATAAGATTACCTTCAGTTGACTTGCCCATGTTCTTGTTATGGTACATGTACTGTCAGAGCAATTATTTTTTAATCAATTACTTTTGAGCAACTCAAATAAGATATTTAACCCAAAACATTAGTTGTGAAACCAGAGGCCTGTTTTTTAAGCTGAGTTAGGGACTTGAACGTTAACCGGTAAAAAAATGCACTGGCAAAAGTGGTGAGCAAATAATCATTCTGGGTAACGTTCAAGCCTTAGCTCAGAGGTACAAGCATTTAAAGATCTTGTCTCAGAATAGCACATATCAAATGTCGTCATGTAAGTCTATATGAGGGTCCAGTGACAGATCTGGCGCAGTTTGAATGTAAGTAGATGTACAATTTTCAATATCTACACATCAATTCAATTTTTGCTAATTGATTCTTACAGCCTTGTAGATGATATCGAACAAGCCCCTCAAGATTGAAATGTGACATCACAAATAAACTGTCCATAGGCCAGGTACGTCTCATTGTCGACTAATCTACGTCAGACAGCTAAATTACGTGACATGGGCACTCAAAATGTCGGTGAATTTTGGGGGGGGCTCTGAATAACTCCAATTCAGGAGTGATCGACTAGTAGTGGAAGGCGTTTCTAAGAGTGTGTAGTTACGATTAAAACAGAAATGAGAGGGAACACAATCGCAATTTTAACCTTTTTAATACATCGAACAGCAAGTTCGTCTTTCTTTATTGGATTTTGAATTTTTGGTTTCGATAAAATGACAATTGTAAAACATAACTTTGCTTTCTTTGAACTTCAGCAATGCAACTTCGAACCTAAGCCCCAAGCACCTCAATCAGGTACTTTTGATTGTGAGGGCAACGGGCATAGATTGACTTGCACTGGGCGGGACCAGCCTTACGACCCACAAGAGCAGCCAAATCAAACTCAACAGAGCTCTTAGACACATTGATCTCATCTTGGTAACCGAACATCTCGGCGACAACCTTCTCCTCGGCAGTCATGGATTCCTCAGGAGTGGCGTTGACCATGCACACCAATTTCTTAGCGCAATCATCGGCATCATCCACACTGGCTTGGAGGAAACGGTCTTCGATGGACTCGACCGATCGGCCAAAGCGAAGACCACCACGACGGCCACCACGAGAGGCCAAAACTCCGGCACCGAATCCGATGCCTCCGGCGACCTTGAGACCCACAATACCCGCTAGAGCAAGTCCGGCGGGAATGGAGATGATGCCTCCATCAAAGATGGCCTCGGTCATCATTGAGGAGATGACGAGAAGAGAACAGATGATCAAGAACTTGTTCATGTTGATTGTCTGCAAAGTAAAGATGATAAAAAAATGTTAGTTTACAACATTTCATTTGAATAATGTTTTACCAAGGCCACTACTCACTTGTTTGGTTTGACTGGTTGCGCTGAGTAAGGCTACTGATACTGATGCCTAAATTCATCCCTCTATTTATATGACTCAAGGCATCTACCCCTGCTCTCAATGTTGGCCCAACCAAGTTCCATTCACCCCTCGGAAAACACGGCCACATAGAGTTCAACCCCAGTTTCCTCGTAGATGGGGAATACCTCCAATTTTCTGAATTCCATCATCCAGTCTAGCTGACGCAAAGCGATAAAGAAACGCCACCACCCCGAACCTCACGACCGGTCACGAGATTGACGCTTACGCTTGCACCTTGGGCCGAGTCTCCCCTCCGTCAGAACGTGGTCTCGACCCTCGCCCATAGGCACTGGCCCAGGTGTTTTGTACTTCTAACTCGAGGACGACGCGTGACTCCCAACCTACTCCTAATGTGGTTGTTGCGTGAAGCCGGTTCTCACTGGTTGTGCGACAAAAATACTATTGAGAAATGCGTAAGTGCCCGTAGCACAAAATGTTCAGGAGCGATTGATCCGAATACCTGTCTTTTCAGGTTCGTTTGAAACGGGATGCAAATGATCCGGCGAAATGTTGCGAATCAGTATGTTTAATCATGTGAACAACAAAGACCGAGTTCAATTGCCTGGGTTACTAGGGTAACAACGATGGCCGTTTCTCATAAATCTAGCTCTCAATCATGTCTGTCAGAATTCAAGGTAAAGAATTTAAGGTCCCTCATAGCCATGCATACACACTGTAGATGTGAGACTGGTATGCTATGTAGTTGGTGTTCGAACACTAGGAGCTCAAAAACTAGTCCAGATTGACCCACGGTCAGCCACTCTTTGTCTAGCAGTGAATTTGGTGCAATCAGGTTAGTAACTGGGACACCTCCTCCAAACTGGAAGCTAATCCCAGTAAACGACCCACACACAGATAAACATTCCTCGGTCCATTCATCCTTTGTTCTACTAATTCTGATGGAAATGCGAAGAATAGCGTAATGTGTGTCAAGTTACGTCGAATTCAAGACTTATTCACTTTTCCTTTTAAACATGTGACATGTCTAGACTCGACCAACATTTATTCGTAGGATGTCTAGGAAATTTGTGTTACATTGAATCTCGACAGGTACCTACTGTATAGTTAAAGAACGGCAGTGGAGTGGCGTCAAGGTCGTTGGTGAATTGAAATGGATTCTGTGGAAAGAGACACTATTTTATGGGGTCTTTTCAAATCGAAATATCATCGTGGTAAGAAGTACGTGTAAAAAGTGTCATAGCTTTGATTCCGGGTGCTTTGTCGATAATCGAGTCAATTTTTAGTATAACAAATTCAACGGATGTGTTGACGTCATAGCAAACATTCCCTGCAGGCGATTATGTTAGCCACATTCCAGGGCCTGGGGTACTCACGCAATAACGATCATTGGTAGTAGGTAGACTAGGAGTGGTGGGCCTCTTGGACAAAGAAATATAGAACTGGTACAAATTTTAATGAGAAATAGACAATTTGACCGTGTTTATGGACATCAGTCCAGCCAACCAGCCAGCCGTGTCGCTCAACCGCTGACTTGATAGTGGGTAAGTGTGGTTTTGCACTATTTGCTTTGAAGGTAGTATTCACTGATCTTGGCCGATCTACCCATCTTCTCGTTTTTAGTAATGTAAGTCTGAAAATGTTCCTTTCAACTCAGGTTCTGAGGGTGAGGGGTCCCTCCAAAAACTCAATGGCAAAGTGTGCTGATCCCATATCCAACTTGGGTGAGAGTGTTTTCAAGCCTTGAACATAAATCCAGACCCTCCCAAAGTAGCTCCATTTGTGTAAGGAGTGGAGACTGAAGAGTCCTGCCTTCTTGCCTGCCTGCCTGCCTGCCTGCCTGCCTGACTGCCTGCCTGTCTTCCAACTGGATGGAGGGATGGGATTCCAGAGGCAAAGGTCTTAAAGCTCTGTGCTGCAACATTACTTCAGCAAATGGGTTCTGAGTCCCTAGGGACATCTTTCTTTCAGAGAGGATTTCGGAGCTATTATCATTCACGACCACCCTGTGCCGCTGAGACCACTATACCTTCGTAGGTGCTCTGGTGGCCGTTTTGTTCGGAAAAAGGTTCCATTTCCACGAGTTGTTCCACTCTAGCCTGAGTGATCCAACAGTGACCCAGTCCTCTCGAGTTTGGACTCGACGAGCCGCGGAGTGAGCAAAGCACGTAGAAGCGAGTGCACTGCATCCATTCCTCTCCCACATTGCTAACTATTGTACATCGGAGCTCTTGGTCTGCTTCGAACCGTTCGAACGGATCGGCCGGCGGTGACACCTGAAATGCGATTTCCGGGCGCCGTTCAATCTCGACCAATCATGGAGCTTCATGTTGGCGGCGAAGGGAGGAGTTCGCAGTGTGTACCAGAACACATGGAAAGGGAGATGAAGATGGAAGGAGACGGAAGGAGCGTCAGAGGGACCCTTACTTACACACACACACTCACTCAGGCACATACACACTCAGAGGATGATGATGCCCGGAGAGTGAGTGAGGAAGATCGAGGGAACGTATTTGAGGGAAATTGGCGCCACTTTCCCTAACCGTAGCCACAAAGGGGCCATCAGGACTTTTTCCTCCACTTTGCGGGAAGAGAGCCGGTCTAAGGTGATTGCCGGTACTCAAATGGGGGTTCTCTTGGGTCTGCCGCGGCCAATGCCATGGCTCTTGAGTGCTCGATGGAGAAAATTGGTCGGGAAATTAGAAGAAGCTAGAAGCTCTCCTGCTCCTCTTTCTCCTGCTCCTTCTCGTTGTTGTCCTCTTCCTTCCTCCTTGTCGTCCTCGTCCTCTCCGGTTTGGATCTCTCCTTTCTTCTTTCTCCGTGTGGTGGTCGTCGTCTTTTTCGGTGCGGTTCGTTGGAGGACTTGGGACTTGAATGTCCCGTGGTTTTGTCCCCACTATGTGTGTAGTTGGAGACCGCCGGGGATCGCAAATCGAGGACAATTCTCAAACACGATTAAGCACAGTTTAACTCCGTGAATTATGGAGTCCATAGTAGTTCCAGGACGAGAGAAATCGACTCCGATTAGCATGTCTCGAGAAGGAAGCAGTGATTATCCCAAGGACAAGGAACCCGCTCGATCCTTATCACCATTGACTGACCGACAAAAGATGAACCGTGAAAGACGAGGCTCCAAGCATCTGGTGACCGAAGATGAGGATGAGGACGAGATCAATATCGAGGATGATGGACACACCCGGTCCCCTCCGCGGCATCAAAGTGTCAACTCGTTCCTCAAATTCTCGATTCAGAACATACTCCAAGCCACAAATGCCGTGGCTAATCAACAGAAAAGGGCTCTCGAAGAGGCCGGCAAAGACGACAACGAGACTGCCTCTGAGAAGAAAATCAAATTCGATCCGTCGTCACTTTCAATATGGTAAGTGTCTGTCTGTATTTTCGATCACTTTTTCTTTTTCACTTTGGGGTTCGAAGCGCTAAGTTCACCCAAAGCCAAGGGAAATCGCGAGCTCAAGATCTTTCTTGGCGTGCTTAAGGAGTCATCGCCTTTGGCGGCATTCCCTTGAGCCCCGACATTGCCCGCTGAGCTCACAGTGGGCAAGGTCTTTCGTCCCATGATGCGGGATAATTGCTCAATGGCTTCTTCCTGGGTCATGGCATTCTTGTCCTCGTTACTGAAACCGACCTCCCCTTCGGATTCTGTAAACAAAACTCATGCAAATTAATTCACACCTGTCTTCGGGTTCGCACACTTCACGAACCGGCTTTCTCGCTCGACTGACCCGAAGTCCGATGAGTGAGGTAGTTATTGATCATCTTTTTCAAATAAGACTCGCCGAGGTCGATCGTCCGAATCTCTAAATGGATCAAGAGCGCCATAACTCCGTTCTCGAATTCGTTGTAGGCATTCCTGAGGGTCACTGACCTGAACAGAAGGAAGTCATTTGCGGGCTGTTCTGCTAAGCATCCCAATCAACGACAATGAATTCGTACCTGTAGCCTTTGCGGAGACCCGAAACGGGCACAACACATTGTCCGAGGACTTCGTTGTTCAGTTGGGTTTGATTGTAGACGCTGAGGCGTAAAACAGCCAAATTAGGATTGTAAATGATCCCAAAGTTGAATGTTTCATCCCAGGAAGGATTAAGCGCATTTGACTGAAAAAATAGTGGTAATCCTTTTTTCCGTGAGATGAACCTTCCTAGGGCTTCGGCAAGTGTTCAAGCGTTAATCCCACGCGCACTCGAAATATCGCATACTGTATGTACGAGTGCATGCAGCTTGTTTTCAAACCTGAACAATCCCAGTGGTCCCCAAGGAGTTGTCCACAGGGCATCCAATGATCTCCAATTTGACAAAAGTGTTACACATGGCACTAGTTTTCGGGCTTTTATCGGCCAGTTGTCTGCCCGCCAGAACGCCGATCTGCAACTCGATACTCTCCATCCGATGGACAGCCTTATCGGGATCAAAACATCCTGGAAGGATTGTCAATCTGATTAGTTCCATTCGGGATTGGGATCCGAGAGTTCAGGAAGGAAAGAAACCGTATAAAAGTGCAGAAATCACCTTCCACCATGCATTCCGGCTTCAGCACATAGCCACATTGGCCGTTTTGGACGAACCAGCCATGATTAATTTGCAACTCCTTATCTGGGGTCTGGAAGTTCAGGGCCACCATTTGGGTACCACACAACCAGAAAGGCACGGGATTAAAATTCGACGAATCTGTCCGTCTTCCCTGGAACATTGACGCTCGGTATTGGTACTGATTATAGCCAGTATACTGTACATACCTTAGGATAAATGCGACAGAATTGCCGCTTGTGACGCCATTGGAAAGCGGATCGCAACTTGCGGTCAATCATGAGTTCTTTGGCTTTAGTTTCATTGAACGAATTCATTTCATAACAAGGCTCGTCATCCGTGACAAAGTTCCTGATCTTCTGCAAGGCTCTCCGACTCAACGAGACGGATTGGCAGTAGATAGCCAGGTTGGACATGTCAACGGAGATTTTCACGGGAACCTCTTTTATCTTTTGAGAAGGCTCGGATGGATTCTCCTGCAAAGCATAATTGGCACATGCAACATCCATAGTTGTCCCCATGGTACTTTGATATGTGGTAAAGGGATCTCGTTTGATCTCCTGTGGGCTGGACCGGCCATCGATTCGTCCATCCACTCAAGTGGAGAATATCGATAATTATTGATGCCACAAAAGCTACCTACGATATTATGTATCCACCTCCCCACCCTCCCAGTTATACTATGTGCATGAATGTCCTATTTTTGTCGTTAGTGAGACGGGAATCTGTATTTGAGCCCAATGAAGTTTCACTTGACAGCCTTCGTTCGGTAATCATCTCGTTTATCCGTTCCAATCGGCGAGGGAATTTGAATTTTAATCTGCATAACTTGGGGACTATTGTCACCTCAACGATTTGCTAACAACGCTCGTCTTCTTTCTGTTCTGTGTCAAACTGTCTTATTATGTCGGTGGGATCCAAACAAGTTCACAATGAAAAGGGGAGGGGGGAAAAGAAACTCCAGTCTCCTCGGGACTCCCAACTCATCCATGTATTGTGATGAGTTTTGACAAAGTTCACTCCCCGAGATGACAGAGCTCACAATGGGACTTCAAGCTCTTTTATTCTTCGGTGATTTGGCTTTGTGATCACGCACATCTACGGGAAAGACTGGTTGGCCTGTACTTTGTTTTGTAGTTAGGCGCCATCGGGGAGGAAACTCAATGAAAATGAAGGCTTTTGGGGAAGCGCGTGTCTATCTTTTATCATGGTTGTCCCTGAATAACTTTGCCGCTCACCGCTGTTGGACTACTGGACCCAAACAGTAATGGAGATTGAAGGTGGGGCGCCGACGACAAATTCTGCTCGTTCGAACAGAAGTAATCGGATTGACTGCGCGAGACAATGGCTTTCAGTCTATTCTCTGTATGATCTTTCATACTCGATGGTGGACAAGCAACTCTTGATAAGTGAACACTGAGCTTCAACCAACATGTCTGTTTACCGGTCGAAACATGTTACGCTAGGATTTTAATTGTTCAAGACCTTCGAGGTTTACGACAATGCATACACTGTTCTTTTCTTTGAAGACAAAGGGATGACAATCGCTATTGAAGTAATAGAATATTTAGAAAAGCATCGATACGCAAAAGCAGGTGAAATGAAGCACTGGCCAAAAAAACGATTTTGACGCCGCTCTACCATCTAAGGTGGAACCATTTTTCAAACATATGTTCTAAAGATGACTCACGGAATCTGTCCGAGGACCATCCATTGAATGGGCTCCTATGGTGGCTTCCCGAAGCTTTGAAAACCAATCCACTTGGAACTGATCATTTTTGGTATCAATCTTGATGAGTAGCATTTCGCCTTTCTTTGACGATATGTGTAAAAAAGGCGTAAGATCTTTGGCTCCTGGGTGAACTTCAGAGGAATCCAGAGTCAGTTTGCAATCTGAAACGCACATCTTTGGCGTTATTGAGAGCCTCCTTTGATCAGCTTTGCACTCTGGTCTTACCTTTCAAGTTGATTGTTTTCGACGGAACATCAAACACCTCGGGCATTTTCGTCTCCAAATCCAGAGGGTCAATCAACTTGTTCCTGATTTTGTCGCCAGGGCTCGCAATATTTAGCTCCGAGCCCATCACATGTCTATTGATAGTTCATCAATTCAGCAACATTGTAGAAAGTTTACGAATTCTATGACAATGGAGAGGTGGCTTCATAATCACCAAAATGCGTACCTACTGGATATTTTATCGTTAGCAAGGTCGAATACTTCGGGGCTCTTGGCCAAAGGGAATGGGGTCGATAAGCAGGTTTGGTTTAAAATCGCTTTGGTCGCGAACTCGCAAATAAAGTCCAATATGGACTCAAACCTGGTCACAGTTCCTCCTATGAATTTCCAATAAAAAAACCTGTATTGATTACAACAATAATACGAACACACTGATCGTTTTTTGCTGGCTCATACCTATTTCGAGGCAGTAATCCAATTGATGAATGTGGACGTGGTAAACGCAGCCTTCACTGACAAAGGACAATATTTTGGCATGATTAATTCCATCTCTCAAAAGATAAACACCGTCCTGCTTTTTTGCCAAAAGAAGCCTGTAAAAACACAACTTGTTGGTACAGAACGGATCTCATGGCCAGAGTGAGCAAAGGCCTTTGTTAGCATACTAACCTGTTCACCATGGACTCTGACAGATTGGGAATGTACCAATTTTGGATGAGATGAAGATTCTTCCGAGTGGCCATGTGGGTCAGAAACACTTTCTCTACGAGTCCAGGGGATACTTCAATTTCAAGGCGATGATGTTTGAAGAACTCCACAAAGTCTGACAAGGTTTTAAACTTGGCATTTTTCAAGAAAAATAACCCGTTCTTTCGATTAAGGGTTATGTGCCTGATGTTCCCATTGTAGTGAATGCTCATGACTAATTCTGCCTTGTTATCCGATTTGGTTCGAATGAGAAAAAGGCCGTCATCGGGGTCATCTTCTATAGACATTAACAGATCTTCGGCTTGATTTCTGTTAAGATCCAAGGGTTCCAGATTCTCTTCCAGGATTTGGCCCTCATCCATTCGGCACTTTTGGTAATCCGATTCGTCCTCGTAATCGTATATCTCCAAAATGGATCCAGTCAAACAGAGCTCGGC
>NC_081444.1:14035355-14046498 GCF_007210705.1 Tigriopus californicus | reverse complement strand
GATTCGTCCTCGTAATCGTATATCTCCAAAATGGATCCAGTCAAACAGAGCTCGGCTTTTCGCCAAGCATCTTCGCCGTCCAACTTGATCCAAAGATCATCCCGACACTGTCCATGTTAATAAACAGTGTTTCATTACTTTTGAAAGGAAATCTTTTGAAATGTATCAGCTTACCTCTGGAGGAATATTGATACTATCCTCCTCATCGAAAAAGACCGACTTTTGAGGATTCTCCTTCAGGACTTTGTGTTTGAGTAGGACTTTATATTTAAGTTGTTCTGGACTAGGTAGAAGGTTTGATTCCTCTTCTTCGATTCTTTCTGTTAGAAGCAAGTCTCCCAAGATGTCTCTGAACATGTTTGCCATCACGGATTGCTGAGCAATGGAGCAATGATCCTCAATACTGATGATGAGAGGATATGGAGTGGCAGCGAAGGCATGGTCTTTGATGCAACGGATCACAGAGACCAGTTTGATGTTGGAACACATAGTTCTCCCATGGGTGACGATCGGATTACCATCTGGTCCATCCCAGCAATCGATCTCAATGCACCGAACTCCTTGTAATAAAACTCTTTCATAGGCATCAACACTTGAATCCGAGGTCAATTGGTTCCCTAAAAAAAAGTAAGAGGGTCGCGGTTAGCTAGGGTTTAATTTTGCATAAAACCATTTTCAAAACTGTTACTTTTGAGAAACAAGATACCAATACTATATATACTATGTACTATGTACTATGTACTATAATACTATATATTGCTAGTTGACGATGAAAACGTACGAATCAACAAAAAACGTACAAAGATAAAAAAAACTGTTTTTCTGAACTGATTGGCAGCCCCCAGATTGACATTGTTCTGATTAATGTTACTCAATTGATATCGTCTGGACATTTATCAAGATTGAAGCACACAAAATCGTTTAAGCAACAACTGTTGAAAGGTCCCTTGTAAAAAGAATATTGGTTTACTTAAATGAGTATGTTGCCTAGTCTTCTTGAATGACCCCTTATCCAAGATGAAAATGCAAGATAAAAACTAATTGTGCCTTAGAGGTCCTCTTGGTAGCCTGATATAAAGATGAACAAACACACACATAAAATTTTTAAAAGCAAATTGAGCCTTCGGACCCTATTTTAGATATTAGCTACAAATGCAAAGTTGAACCCAAACTCTTTTAGCTGTTTATTCAAATTTAGTGGAAAATTTGACCGACCTGTCAGATAAGTGTTGTGTGACGAGTTAATGAAGTATCTGGCGAGAGATTGAGTCATATCTTGGTGGACAGTGTGGACTTTTGGATCCAACAAGTCGTTTTTGGGCGAGAACAAATAATCCAAAAAGTTTTCGACCGAGAAATGAGGCTGAATACTGACGCGCAAGCCACTCACTCTGGAAAAGATGACTTTGGTTGATTTTTCGCTGGATTTATGGACGAAACACACAAAAAGAAACCATGGTCCAAAATAATTATCATCATTAACACATGCAACAAAACATTCCTCGTTGGTGGACCCGTTCTTCTTTTTCTTTCCGAACTTCAGCATTAGCATAAATTCTCAGAACATTAAGGAAATCAAATCAAAATCAATGTTATGAGAAAGGTGACGTAAAAGGAGCAAAATCACACTGCACGAATACTCACTAAAATATGCAGGGAATGGACTGAGCGTGACTCATCGTTACAAACCCAAATTGCGGAAGATATTGTTATTACCTGGTTATGTAACTTTGCATTTCGAGAGCTACATTCGAGTCTTCATTGAGCTCCACTCCTTGAGATTCCTCCAAGAACCCTTCAAAAGAGGATTTGCCGATGATGCCAAGGACCCGATCTTTTCTCTTGCAACTCTGAAGGGACCATAAAACTAGTACTTTAGTACTAGTACTAGTAGACACTTCAATTAATCTATATTTGTATCCGTCCATGGTCGTCAAATCTACCACATACAGTACACACCGATGCATGCAACTTGTTTCGAAAAGTTACCTTGAAAAACAAGAAGGTGAGAGCTTCACTTTGGTTCTTTTGGTTGTTCAAAACACGGCGGAAAAAGTCTATGAATTGATCCCTTGAGAAGCCCGCTCGTTCCGAACTGACGTAACTTTTCACGTTTCCTCTCAGGATCTTGCCACACATCTCCACCACGCCCGAACTTGGTCTGAAAAGAGATTCTTTTTTTTAACATGTAAAACCAAAATACCGTCACACAAAACTTGTGTCTCAGATGAAGTTGATCAATCTAATGCAGATTGTCAAAAATCTGATCCCTGACATGGTTTGCTTAATGGATCAATGTGAGCGCTCTTACTTGACAACCCCATCTACGGATGACGTATCGAACAAATAATGAAGATGCATCTCCGTTTTCTTATTGTATGGCTGATTGACAACGAAAGCTTTCAGGCATCTTAACTCATTAGCCAGTTCCTCGCATTCCATTTGGGACGGACCCCTGAAATCTGAGAGAAAGATATTGTACATTGGAACCCACAGGGCATTCGAGATCTTCAGCACGCTTACGCAAAACTGTCGGTACGAATTGAGATCCATATTTAAGGGTCAGTATCCAATTAGCCATGTCCTCGATTTCCTCGTCAGAGTCCTCGCCTTTAGCGGTGCCTTCAACTAGTTCCACGTTCCTCGTACTAACCACGCAATTGTGGATCGAAAATGGATTGATGGAGAGAGCCTTTTTGTTCTCATTGAACAATACAGACAATCGGAACGACTAGAAAATTAGATAGCTGACTTATTCTTAGTATGTTTCGAGGTGCATAATCTGTGAATAATCTCATGTTTTTATACCTTGTCGCAAAGGATCAGGATCACTCATTTATGCTCTTTGGTAGTCTTGCCCTCCGCCGAGCTCTTATTCGAGTCCATTTGAAGCGGGATCCCCGCCAAAAGGCGGGCGAAGCCAACCAATGGCGAGAAATCTCCGACGAGTGGCGACATGCCTCTTCTTCTTTTACCTCTCTTGGTGGCGGAGAAAAGGCGACAGACAGCTTTCCTTCCCTTCCTTCTTCCACCACTACTGGATTGGGACCGTGTTCGCTGACGAAGAGGAACTGTTCTGTGCCTTCTTCTTTAACTTTGTTGTCTTTTATCAAGCACACAATGAACAACATAAGTAATTGACTACTCTTATCAATGTAACGTTCATTTCCTCACTGCCAATTGAGCCCTCTCTCTCTCTCTCTCTCTCTATCTCTCTCTCTGTGTTTCTGCGTCTGTGTGTCTCATTAATGCAAGGAAGGTACTCCCATTCATTGAATCCTCGTCCTCGTTAGGAGAGGATGATGATGTATCAAATTTCCCGTTCGAGTCTTGGCGTAATTATCCAATTAAAATATTGGAAGACAGATGAACCCTGGGGAGAGAGAGGTCGCTATTGAGTCAATCATCGGAGTCTCTCAAGGGTGGATCCTCACTCGCAACAACTCTTCGGTTCGCTCACTCATCAAGTCTATCTCGCCATTTCCCATTGAACATATGTTCACCTCCAAAAACTATGAACTCCACCCAAACCAATGAACTGGTGCTTTACTGAGATGTTCCTTGCCAGGAATACATTTGACTATCAAACCGTATTTTTCGGGACTTGCATGAACCGATAATTTGATCGCCACGCTGATAAACACCATTGCGTTGAACCGCATCCACGTCATAAGATCCTCGGAAGCCATCGCCGATTTCAGATTCAAAAGCCCGCTCATATGCATTCGACGCACTCGACAAGATAATCGTCTGTCACAAATAAACGTTAAATGGGCTGAGCGATTGGTCCCCAAGCCTGAATCCCCCCTCGGGTTTGAATGGCACTCGTGGTTGGTGAGTGAGTGGGTAATGGAGAGCATACCATTCAAATGAGGCGAACCAGCGCTTTTTTATCCCGGGAACACCTTGGCTCGACATGCTAACCACATGTGATCTGACACGAGAAAATGGAGCCACTCTCCGTAGCACGAGTCAAGTGCCATTTGGGTTAATTGATTTTGGCACTCGGCTCTCTTTTTGGTTTTGAAAACCATCTGGATTTTGTCGACAGCTCTTTGTAATGGAGGAAACACCTTTAACTAATTATGGTGAGGCAGGTCGACATGAGGATAAGAACCGATTACAGGTCATCGACAAAAGGGCTTGAAAAGACCTTTTAACTTTGGAAAGCATGATTGGTCTGAATTCCGTAAAGAGAGAAGCCGAGATCTAAATCTAAAAGGTGGCCAGTTAAAGTAAAAGGTTGCAATCTTTTTTGTTTTTGAGGGGAAAAGATCCATTTTTAACTTGAAGAGAACCTTAGGAGCGAATTATTCTTTTCGATTGCAACTCTTGGTATTAACCTTGATTTACCTCCAACCATAATGGAAGTGTACGTTATGAACTTCGAGCGGATGATTATCACTCCACGACCCCAGAGCTTTAGGGTTCCTCTCTTCTCGGATCCCAAGGGACCACGGACCCTCATTCAGTGTTGAGTACACGTCGTCGTTGAACAAGGGGAAGGAAATAAACAGGGGGAATTAATGTATTGTAATGGTGGTGCTCAAATCCTCCGGTATCCAAGCCACCCAACTGTGACCCACATTCCTGCTCACATTGGGAGCAGATGGGCTGGATTATCACAGATTTGACAACGACCATCTCAGTGCTTTTTTTTAGGGCAAACCACATAGTAAGTAAACCTCTCCATTGATGTCCTTTCAGGCCGTCTCCATTAACCCCTTATCATCACCTCTTTGACCCAGTCACCTCCGCTGCGGCCGCCAGACCTCTCCTACTGGCCGCTGGTTTGTACGGAAATGGATCACCACATCATCCGGTTCCATTCTCCTTCGGATGCTCGCGGTTACCCTCGTCAGTTGTAAGCTCGGTAGCGGGGTCACCCTTGGATCTCACGACTCTATCTGCTGCCGCCAATGCTCGGGCTGCTGCGGCTGCCGCAGTGGCCGTGCATCCATTTCTTCAACTCCAGAAGGCTGCGGGTAATGCAGGGAACACAGGTGGGGATATTGAAGAGAAGATGTAATATGGGAATGGGAATGTTTCTTTAAGGCCATCCATTGCCACCTCATCTAGCTACAACGTCGTCGTCTTCATTCTTGGACCACAAGAATGGTTCGGGCCATGACCCTTTCCATCGGAATGTGCACCACCAAGATCAGCGCTCAAGTTCTCCAGAAAAGACTTCGGACGATGAAGATGGAGAGGGAGGCGACGAGGATGGTAAAGGGGATCCAGGGGACAAAAACAAGATTAGGAAGAAGAAAACGCGCACAGTATTCAGTCGATCCCAGGTGAAGAATGTAGCTTTCGCATCTGACACAAGCAGTCGTAACTGTGTTTTTCAATCCCTTTCAGGTGTTTCAATTGGAATCGACCTTTGATATCAAGAGATATCTCTCTAGTTCAGAACGGGCCGGATTGGCTGCCTCACTGCAACTCTCAGAAACTCAAGTACGTCTCTTTGGTTGACAAGAACACAATTTACTTATCCTGTAATCCATTTCTCGTACGTAAATGATGTATTCTTCTTGACGTTTGCTTTGCAGGTGAAGATTTGGTTCCAAAACCGAAGGAACAAATGGAAACGCCAGCTCGCGGCCGATAACGAAGCCTCGAATCTACGGGCGTTCTCGGGCGTTCCACTGTTCCTTCAAGGTGGGTTGAGCGGAGTCCCAGTGTCATCCGAAGGATCAGCCTCCTTATCAGGGTCTTCGTCATTTCTAGCGGCACCCACGCCAACACACTCCTTATACTTCCCCCCCACCTCGTCCGTGGCGCCCTCCGTGGGCCAGTCCAACCCTGGACATCCAAGATCAGCTTTTGTTTAACACGTAGATCCATGTTTGCCAATCCCAAATCCTCCCAATGCTGACTGATGTCTTGGGAATGGCGGTTGAAATGGTAGTCGCCACGAATCTGTGTCAGTTGTGAATTTGATCATCCCATCCGTTCTATGTTAGGCCAAGTATTATTGACGATCGATTTGGCTCAGGGCCACCAAGCTTTAACATTAATAATAAATAGCAATGCTTTTCGCTATTAGTCAACATTGGTTGCGTTTATTTGTCACATTTGCTCCCTGTTTTCCAAGGTAAAAACACTCATGAATAGTTGAAATAAAGAGCAGAACCACTAGCGTGATAAGTCAAATTAACATGGGTTTTGAACATATTTAACACTAAACCCTTCCTCGTCAATCAAAATTGGTTTCTTAAACATGTCCAAATCTTCACTTGTTACCGTTCGCACGCCCACCGCAAAAGGAGTGGTTCTGTCCGCTAAAAGAGAAAAACGAACCATTAAAATGTTTTTTTATATTTTTATATTATATATATTATATAATTTATATTTTCTGATTGGTGAAGAATGCCGGCCAACAAGTTTAGCATGATCGGGCTGATTGTTGCAAGATCATGGCATGAGCTTGATTCTACGTACTTACGCACATGCTTATCAAGTCATGTCATAAACTAATCAATACAAAATCATCATTTTTCTTTTATCTTTTTTTTCTGGTTTAGCTCTGGATTTTTTTTTCTCAGTTTGTTGTCTCATTTGTAATCGTATTTCTCTCGGCCAACTTTTTACGATCTAAAGTTACCATCCCTACTTATGACTAATGAATGGATCCCTCTTACAAGTGACTGAGGAGGGCATCGTGGCACCTGTGGCTTCTGCCAACCGAGAACCACAATTCATATCAGAGTTGTTGCCTTCTCCACCCTTCTTCTTGGCGAATAATAAATGAGGCCGAGGAATCAGAAGATACGGCCGATTTTTACAATTGATCTGAAAAATAACCCAAACGAATGAGAACTGATGGACCCGTGCAGATCTGGCGAACTCTTACTTGGCCAAACTTTGAATTCGACAATCGAAACGACCCTTCTTGAGATTCGGTAACGGTGTAAGAGCAAAACCCTGGAACTCTCGAAAAGAGACATAAATGTGAATGCGGGCAAGGATGCAATCTTCCTCATTCAATTATCCAACCTACCCTCTTCCTGTCGTATGCAATTCGAGTAAAGCTGGTTTTCCAAGAGTTGTCGTCCTTCGTAGTTATACGATTGAATGGTGGACGACGTTCCTGTGAAGAATTGTGTGCATCCACTAGGTGGTCTAAAACATGTCACTCAAGTTCTTAATTCCAAACATAACGGCAGTAAAAGGGATAAAGCACATAATTTAAGGCAAGAGAGGAGCATGCAGAATCTAAATTCCAACCCATGTGCCAAAATGTTGGTTAGGTGATGAAATATTATGCATCTGAACCTGAGTGGGTTGCATTCCTCAATATACGTCACTTTGATCTTGAATCTGCGACCAAAATTGGCGGCATTCTTTTCAACGGTCACACTGCCAGCATCTTGTCCAGTGTCGCCACTTTCGAAGTACACTAAAATAAAAGAGCTCAATCATTATATGACTCATTTACTTGACGATTGAGCTATTTTGATTTTTACTATGTTGTCCAGAAAGAATTCCGCAAACAGAGGGAGGAAAGGCATTGGGACTACTGGCAAATGGACTGGACACCATCAAGCTGTCCTCCGTATCTCCGCAACGACCTGAATAAAAGAAACGTAGAACAATTACTTTTCTGATGCCATTATTTTTACTACTAGAAAAATGTCACGTTATTTAGTCCGAATTGCTTGCATATTTTACTAAGACGGAAGGCTCAGTTTTTTTAACGTCTGGTGGGTACAATATTTTGGATTTTTCAATATCTTACCCGGAATCTCAAGCCCAGTGCCAACCGAAAGTATGGTTTCCACAAAATCTAGCCTAAAAACATGTCACTTGCAAAGTTTAAAAAAAGTTTGCCAATCAAAGTTTCTTTTTCTCACCGGACTTGTCGAATATCTGCAAAAGAGGGAACAATGAATACCAATTCCTAATGTTTTAAAGTCCGAATATCTTTCATGCATACTTGGTGCGATTCGGCTGAAAATGTAAGAGCACGATCCTGTAGTGGTATCCATTTGAGGATACCCTGGGCTCTGTAATATTTTAATTAAACTAGAATTATATTAGAATATAGGTCACAAAAAAGTGATTGTTCCGATTAGTCGCAAAGATGGTAATCATGTTGAAAGACTAATGAATCACTTGAAGAAAAATTAGTTTCCGTACCTGAATATATGAACAATTCTGCATGAAAAAAACAACATTTTGATGAATAATTGTCCAAGAAAATAAATTGTCCCCTTCTTGCCTTATCCACTGTCGATCCGCAGACGCTCTTCATAATCACGCAGCAAACTCCGAATCCTAAGCAGAAGTGATAGAAAATTATATCTTCAAGATGATATTTTGTTTGAAGTTTTTAAAATATGATGAGATATGCGTATCTATGCACTTTGGGCCTTATATCCATTGGCCCATTGTCATGATCTTCTAGTAAACAAAGTGGTTACAAGTAACTCGTCATTTATCACTTAGGTCCAATTTTTCAAAGGGGTTGTAGCGCTTAAAACGCTTTCCAGCGTTTTGCTTCAATTTTCGATAAACCCGAAAATTATTTCGTTTGATTCTGTTCAAGAGGAAGCCAGTTCTTTATCTGCAGATCATTTTTCTCAATAAGACAAAACGGATGGATGAGTTACATAAATAATTGCGTTAAACAATTGGAATGAACAAAATGAGTCAGCTTGAAAGATATACTCTTGATTTAATTGTATTCGATACTTCACAGTTTTGAAGCACTAGTATTAAGTGAAACGTTGGTCATTGCATATCGACAATGGTCAAGGAAAAGGCCACAAGTTATCCCAAACTGAAACTTTGATGTTTAAGAGACCGGTGTTGCAACAAGTTGCCAAACATCATTTCACCTTCTGACGTAAAGTTTTATGCTTGGGAGCGAGAAGTACAAAAGCTTTGGTGAACCATGCAAATATCTGGCTTTCTGTCCCTGGTGGAACAAAACCTTTGTCATCTCCCCTCTTTGTCAAACTTCGAATTGTTAACAAAAATTGGCTTAAATTTAGAGGCAAGAAAACCCGAAATTTGATGCCGAACTTTTTAGGATCATGATGAAGTTTGTAGGTAATGAAAAAATCAAAGCTTAAAGCATAATTTGGCATTGCTGAAGATAAGAAAGACTCTTACCTGCAGCACAACTTCCATCTACCATTCCGCTATTTTTCGTGCATTCCTGTTGGGTATGGCAAGTTCCACTAAGTTGGGGATTGGAGAATGCTGGACAAATGTCGTTCTGAAATTACGCATCTAACCTTGGTCGCTTTCCGCAATCAAAAAATGAAAACGGCGTTTTTTACCTTAAATTTGACGATATTGAAGAGACTGAAAAGTTCTGAAAGAATAATACAGGAAAATATATAATCTTATTGTTCTATTACATAAGTAACGTGGGAGTCTATGTCTGAAACTGATGCTAAAATCTGCTTTGAAACAATTGAAGGTTCATCAATGATTTCCTACATCTAGGCACCAAAGAGTCACCTCTTTGTCAAATTTAAAGACATGGACCCAAAACTTAATTGCCATTTTTTTAAGAATTTGACCGATCCGATATCTTGGATTAGCGCTTTAACTTAAATCTACAAAAATATCTACTTTTCTTTTATTTTATTATTTTCTTATATATTCTTTTATTTTTATTGTTATCAACCGTGACCTGAATCCCTTTGACGATGGATCTTGGAACTTGACAACGGTCCTTAATCTTGCTCAAGTCTCAAGGTCAATAGTGGTAGCCCAAAAGTAGTTGGAGATAGAATGGTCTGGAACTGCACAGATCCGTAGCAGCTTCCTTTTAAATTCTCAATTTTTAACCCAAGAGGATAATCCTGACAATTGATGACAATGACTTGGTACCACCATGACTTCTTGCTTTGAGATCGTATTTTCTAATCGACAGAAGATGAGATCGAGAATTGGATCATTTGTATCAATTGGATTGTTAAATTTGAATAGAAAACTATGAAGAGCTGAGTCTAAGATTGTTAAGTCCAACCTAGCACTTACTTCCACTTCTGAGTCCATTTGATGCTTTTACCAAGGTATTCGGACAAGATAAGCCCCAAAGAATAGTCAAGACCACGGTGAGATGTTGGCTGTTCATGATCAAATCGAAGACTGAGGATTCCAGGAAAGATTCCGCGACATGGGCGACAAAAATTGCGAATGCACTTAAAGTCACGTGTCAAGAACGAGATGGCTAGACACAGGATGAATGACAATTCTAGATTTCTAGACCTTGCATTCGTCTATTGCATAAAAGTAAATGGCAAAATAATTGTCAAATCATTATTCAGGCCCATTAATAATAGCGTTTAAATCTAGCAACAGGGAGTTCAATTGATGGCCGTGCGTACAGCATCTCTGAACCTGAAAATAGCAATGTAATGAAGGGTGTTCTGCACTGTAAATAAGTTCGGCCTGGTCAAATTAGAAAAGTTATATTTCCGTGAAAATTTGAAAATCTTAGGTTCAATTGATTCGTAAATAGCGCCATAAGCAACAACAAATTTGCCTAGAATAACCAAGAATTGAAAAAAAAATCCAATGTTTCATATCATGCGTTATTGAATTTCGTCTTGCCATTTATTTTTTCTACGAGTATCAGAACAATAAAATTTTACTCTCAAGTCTACTTTTCCTTTAGGATATGATGAAGTTTTACATGAATGTGTCACTTGAGTCCCATAAGAGTCCTTATATTAGCACGATCTTTTCCCTGCACAAAACGTTTATGTTCTAGCCGATAGAACGCTGATTGTTACATTTTGTAGGTAACCCAATCGAAATATAGAGCCTATATTGCTAATTGATCGAATATCTTTTAGCAGTGTTACGTCTGATATCCGATTGGGTCTCGATTTGTAGATGTGGTTAGCCCTAAAAGTTTCCTTCAAAGAAACGTCGCCCAGAAGAATTTGCCATTTTGAGCAGATTGATTTGCCAGAAATCTGCACCCCTAGTAATTGACGAAATACTATTCATGTTCGGTTGGCTTCCAACGCACTTGATTGACATTCCATAACATTTTATTGTGCTGCTGTGATACACTTTCCTTTCCATAACACACAACTTGATTCACTGCGGCTTTTTCAAAAGCTGGGTATTTGATTGGATTTATCATTAGATAGCATATACTTTGGCATTACCA
>NC_081444.1:13977553-14035320 GCF_007210705.1 Tigriopus californicus | reverse complement strand
TATCCCTCAGAGATAATGGAATGCTCGATGAGCATATTCAGTTGAAAGTTGGCAAAGCTTTTCGTTGTTGTTCGATACATGTACCTACGTGCTATCGGACGTTTAAGTCCAGGGATACGCTGTGATCGTAAAGTCCTTCTCGACTAGAAGGAGCACGTCATTTTGTCATTCATATAATAGTGCTTGCTTTGAAACGTAACCTTGAAATTGGCAACTCCAAAGATGCTTGTGAGCCTCCGCTACAACCACAATATGGTTTTAGACCAAGAAGAAGCATAATGTTTTAATTCTACCCATCTCTAGTTGAAATAGAAATAGAGGACCATTTTATCTTCAACAGAAATTTTCTTGTTTGAAATTGCGCTGCATGACACCACCAAAAGCACCGAGCAATAGGTGAAATCCAAATGTCATCGATATCAGAAGAAAATATGACGGACCTGGCTAGCACTCCCTAAACGTTAATTAGAAGTCAGTTTGAGAAATTAAAGCCAGTTCGATGGACCAGATAATCCTTTTTCAATCACTGAAATAAAGTCATTTAGAATACATGTTTTTAGCAAGACTCACAACTGCCAACTCCTAATGGCCTCGACTTTTCACTTAATTTAGCTATTTTATAGAACAGAAAAATCGGTTGAGGAATTTTTTAATTAGTCGTAGTGTTATCAAGGGACATGATTTTTAGGGTCATAGTGTAATACTATGAATCCTGATGCTAACTCTGTGGACATCGATTATTCAGCCACATCTTGAATATGCTTCGCCTGTTTGGACTCTAATGAGTTCACAAAGACTGAAAAAGGTTGAACAGAAGGAAACAAAGGAATGAGAGAGCTCGTCTTTTGGGAGAGATTACAGAAGTTGAGACTTTACAATATTCAAAACAGGCACGAAAGGGACCTTACTCCCTGCGTATGTAGTCCTCGAAACTTTAGTGTTCGGAGTGAAGATGTATTAAGATTAAATCCAGTATCTCTAATGAGGTCATTAACAAGCCTTTATGGCTTATATGGATCTAAAGCCTTTTTCAAAACATTGGTACTGAAACATTGATATTCGAGATCGAAATACACAAATGAAAAATAGCGTGACTTTTAAAGCTGTCTCCGATAACAGTATACGTACAGTACAGTGCCCTCTTAATTTTCAAGGGATTTGAAATGAATCACAAAGATTTGATAAAGGTTGTCTACACCAAGGTGTTGTACGCATTATGGATAAAAGGCTTTATTTGCCTTTTGGTGCCCAAGTAGCTAATTCGAAACTCTATTCTTAATCTATTAATTCAACTACACTCTAAAGACTGCTGTAACAAGTAGAACACGCTCTAAAAACTGGTTATAACAATCGAAACAAACTCTAAAAACTTATCTATGCATCAATTTTGTGGGTCTTAACTTGTGCTCATCCGCTCTTTTGCACAGGATGAAGCATTCATTGATTTATAAATGAGGTATCTGACTTGTCAACATCTTTGCCCGTCAAAGTTTTGAAATTTAGGATGATGATAGCAAAATAGACCAGACCGGACCAATTTAAGCTACCGTGTGCATTACGAGTCTGGCGTTTTCGCCAATTATTCAGCAGAATCGGGTTGCAAAATGCTTCCTTGTCTGAAGAAGGGAGTGCGGTCAAATGGTTGGTTCCTCTTTTCCTAGACCTTCGAAGTTCAGTTCTGTTTCATCTGTGGCCAAAACCACAATAACATTCGGAGCAACCATGCCAATTGGTGAGAGACATACAATTTCCAAACACTTGACCAACTTTCAATCTTCGTCTAATCCTTAACTTTGACCGACTGCTGTTAAGAGATCGATTGGCTTGTGATGGTGTGAACAATTTTAGATTATCCCCATCGTCTACTATTGGTGACCATCTGGGCATCGCTTTTGGTGTTCTTTTGTGAGAGCCAACCTGAAAACTCATCCGATTCGCATCAAGATTCTGTTTTGAGGCACAAAAGACGTATGTTACTTAGTACATTAGTACCACACGATAAGCGTTTGCTTGTGGAGGTAACTGCTACGGTGTAGCTTTGTTGCGGTCAGATTTGTTCTTGGTCGGTGAATCGCCGACCAAAAACGAGGAAATGCCAAGGTCAAAAGGACTAATCCTGAATCCTGACACCAAGTTCAATTCTGATCACATCGTTAAGGGATGGGTCTGATGAGGTTGTTCTTTCTATTCTTTCAGTTTTCTCCCTGTTCAATATTGTGAAGTTCCAGGTAATATCGGGAGTATTGTTCTGCTTAATTAGAATCGCTTTTTTAAACTTGTGTCCCTGTTTGCTAATGTGAAGATGACGCGTTTTTGGTCACTGATCAGAGAATAATAATCGAATCCTTTTACTCTAGAATGGACCATGCTCAACAGGGTCCGGCATTAATGGGACTTGCTATACTTGTAAGAGAAAAATCTTAATTTTGAATTATTGTTTCCGTGTTCTGGTGGATATCAAAAATAACTGCATTTTTCCATTTTACCTCTTTTAAGGCCTTACGATTATTTTGTTTGAAATTCCTTTTCTGGCTTGTTCATTACTCGTATCTCATAACTATTTCAAAGCAAACACAAACTTAATGTTGTATTCTACTTTTAGTGGCTGAATGTACCGAACGCAATGGTATTTCATCTGGTTCTTGTGCGGGAGGATTTGGAGTTTGCTGCACATGTGAGTGTATATCATGAACTTAATGCAAGTATACATCCATACAGTTACGAAGAGAAGGAATTGCTTACAGTTTCACTCCAATGTGGCGAGACTGCCTCGGAAACTTGTGCATTTATCACGAAACCTTCCGGATTTGTGTCCTCCCCGTGCACCTACCGGATCTGCAAGTGTAATTCCAATATTTGTCGGATAAAACTGGACTTTCAGGTTCGATTAGATTCCACGTGGTCAATGCAAAATGAATTATGTATGACCATGGCCATATACCGTATCAAATGTGATGTTTTTAGATGTTTGACATTGCTCAACCGGGAACAAATTCCATTGTACCCATTGGAAAAACTGTCAACCCTGACGGAGGTATGATTAAATGCGAATACTTTTGCAACAAATGAACTAAATAAAACAAACATTAATATTTCTTTTCCAGCTTTGGGTACATCCATAGGAGATTGTATCAATGAAAGCTTCACTGCCTCCTCTCCTGGAATTGCTTCCCCTCCAATCATTTGTGGTTTTAACACAGGACAACACAGTAATTCACGTCGATTTGCTCCCTCAGATCTTGATTTTATGTTCTCACTTGTTTATTTTAGTGTTCCTTGATGCATCAGATAATTGCAACAACCTAATATTCAACACAATGCAAGGATCCACTTCCAATTGGGATATTAAAGGTATTGAAAATCTCGAATCTGAAATATCCCAGTGCTCTTCGCGAAATTTGAACTTATGTGACACTATTATCCTTTATCATTTCTGTTCGGGTAGAGGACCGATATTGGCAATTCAAGGCCTTAAGTCAATTGAACCCTGTATGTGTTTGGTCCTCGGTTCGATTCTCCTCCCCGACCATTCATAAGGAAACTTTTAGAAGCTAACTTCACCCCCTCAAGGAGAACCACTCTGACCATCCGGAATAAAAAACTACCAATCAGAATGAATACGGATGACGTGATGGCTAGCTTCGCTGCCCGGGCGAGTTTGACACATCTGTTTGTAGCCATGGAGTAGTCCAAGCTCTATCACCCCAAGTGCAAAGATGGTCAATTGATCAAGCAAAGAGCAGAACACCTAGAAAGAAACGCTTTTTTCTAAAAAAAAAAAGTGTTTTTTTTACACTAAATGAGTAATGTCGATGCCGAAACGGCACAAGCTGCTTCTGGCCTTAATGAGCGTCAAATATGGCCGAGGGTTACTTCAAGATCAAGTCAAGGAAAAGAGAGGCAATAGGGGCCCCTTGGAAAAAAGCTTGTGAGCGAATATTAGACCCTGTGTGAATTATTAGATTAGTGACCACAACAAAAGGACCTGTTAATGTGTGCCAGGTCAGCCGTGTGGTGCTAATGCAAATAAATATTCTGGTGTGAGAATTTCCCTGGCTAAAAAGTGGTCTTAAAAAGACCTTAATAATCATCCACTCATGAGAACGTGTTAAAGAAACCAAGATTGTGTGAGGATTTCCAATAATTTCTTGAATATTAGTAATCTTGTTCAACGAGGCGAAAAAAAAAGAAGTACTCTTAAGTGCATACTTTTAGTGACTCAGTATAAATGTGGCTCTGACGAGGGAGGTAAGCCCAATAAATAGATCTGTAGGCATAATCATCGTTTTTCCTGACGAAAACGTTTCATTTCAGGCCCACCTGGATGCCTACAATATTTTACTGGAACATCGGGAACCGTGGCCAGGTGTGACTGAAGAAATAAAGATTGAAAATAAGGACGGTTGTTATTAACAACGGTTTTTTTCTTGCAGCTTTAATTTTCCAACAGGCTCAGCAACGGTCCCTCCTACAGGTAACTGGTTTGGATTATGTATATACTGTAGTTATATGACCCAAAAGTGACCCCAATTAAAACGTTTATTTTACAAATCAATCCTAGATAGGCTCATTTATAATCATAAACTGCTTTTATTCCGCCCCATACCACGTTGTCAAATATTGCCCGTTATTCTCTTTCGGGAGATTTGCTTTTAATTTGCTAGACCTATCCAATCAAAAACATCCGTAGATTATTTTATCTATCATTTAGCAACTCAATTTCTGGTCCGCTTGGAACAGGTCTTATGTTCACCCCACAATAATTGGTAGTTCACCCGGCAGAATAATAATGAAAAGAACATCAATCTTGTTTACAGCTACTCATTTGTCCAACCAATGCTATTCCATGTGCTTCCGGCAGGAAGCAAACCATTGTGCCATTTGCTTCGTGCCAGCAGTTCTTGGAAGCCCAACAATTCAAGGATCATTTGGACTCAGGTATCGAGCCTATGAATTATTTTACGAAAAATTTAAATTGTTGCAGATATCTGTCAAAAATATGTCCGTATATAAAGTGCTAATGCTACGCCTTGACATTGTTCGAATCAACCATGGATATCTAAACTTAAGCTGATTTTGGAAGACCGGCCAATCGGTTGGTTATAGAGTGTAATGGATGGTTTCCGGGAAATTGATAACGACTCGTTTTACTTTATTATTCTATCAGGTTGCCAAATTAATGTGTTCTATCGGTCAGCATCCGATTTCTAAACACTTATTAATCAAGCTTAATCCCTTCATTGTCGGGTAATGAGGCTACCATATCATTTCATTTTCCTATTTCATATCTCAATGCCATATTTCTTCAATGTTAAACACGTTCAGAAATCAAAACAAGGGACAACAATCCAAAGGACCCGTCCGTCTTTTTTTTCCTTTTTAGCAACCCAAACGCTGAGACTACAATTGCCGTCGCTCAAGGCAAATGTTCCACAGACTATCTACGGGTAAGTAATCTTCAAAAAGTCGAATGAGGAATCCCTCAAGATTTAGAGATTTTGTGTCCCTTTATTGAACATTTTGCAAGACACTTGTCGACTTTGTTTTGGATACCCTTCCTCCTCCTACAGCAAAATAGTTTTGAATTTCACATTTTGGTGAGATTGAAAAAGCTCTTTTTCATGGTTATTTTTAGAAATGTGGTATAATCATGTTATCAAACATTTATGACTTGCACATGAATACATCAGCAAATGAAAACTTTTTTCTCTTGGTTGTCTAATATCAAAATGTGCCCATGTAATCAAATACGATTTTTGGCTGGGACAAAATTACTTTGGGTCGCACTCAATTTAAAACCTTGCAAGAGCATTTTTCCTACTATTCGACTTTAAAGTTGATGCAGGTATCTAACTCAGAAGCAAAATTAATCATGCTGTTTTTTGCTTACTCGATGCTTATCCATACATTTAACATATTGGTTCATTCTTTAGTTGCCCTCTTCCCAAGGGAAAGGTGGATCCAAAGATCAAGTGTTTGAGGTGGGGAAGTTCGACGCATCTTTGAAATTGTACAGCAAAATGTGTGGACGATTCTGGGCGGCCAATTCCGTGGAAAAAAAGGATGGAGCCTTGGTGTGTTGTAAGTTGAAATTGTTATGGAAGATATGCACAAATAAGGTAACGAGCATGTGACTCAAGTATATCCATCATCTCACACTTTCTTGCAGAAGGAAAACATATCTATCTTTAGAGTCAAATTCTGAATATTGAGTGATAAAAGAAAGTTTTTTTCTTCATTAGCATTGTACAAAAGGGAAGACGAGCATCTTTAAATCATGAGTTGTTGATTTGTCTTGATTGTTGCATATGTGATGATTTTAATGAGGTCACTAAATTACATTTTTTACTCCGCACTTTGTTCATGAACAAGCTACTGTCATGGGCAATTTGTCATTCATCGAATTCTTAGGATCTTGCTTTTTTCATTTTCTAAAGATTGAGTACTTAGTTCATATTGAATAACATGTCAGATTCCCCAACTGATTCTTTACTTCAGCTCAAATGAGGCCTTTCCGTTTGGACTTCAAGACGGATGCCAATGAGGTTGTTCAAATGGAAAAAACTCAAACCACCAAGGATAACGAATTGGTTGGACTTCCGGGAGGAACCGTGGGCTTCAACTTAAAATGGAGTCAAGTTCCATGTTAGACAGAGCACTTCACTTTTGTTAGTTTTTCCAATTTGACGCATGCATTTGATTAAATCTTAAAATAATGCTCATGAATTTGTTGAAATAAAAATTTGAAAGGAATAATTGTGAACAATTTAAGACAAAGCAATGAGGGAACCCAGTCCTCAATTTAGAAATGTCGTAGCCGAGGTGCTAAAGTGACGTTTTGCAAGGCCATCTAGTGGCCAAATGATGCATTCAACGACTTTCTTTACTTAAGAAAGGAAATTTTCAGAACAATCAATTTGTTGTGAAGATTCTCATGTCCAAAGTGCACAACTGGAATTCCTGATTTTTTTGTTGATGTCAGGGTCCAAAATCAAACAGAGTCCATAGTTGCTATTTTCGTGGCTTATCCGCTTAACCCCTTCCAAGAACCAATTAAATTCTGCGTCGACCAAATTTCTCAACTCAGATTGGTTTGAGGTATAAGACAAAGCGGTCAAGCGGTCAAAGGGTAAGCCAGGAAAATATCTGCTTATGACATATAATGATAATGTGATGTATTGTATGGTCATAGAGGGCGCTTTATCTGAAATATTTTTGCCTTTTCATCCAACGGCCAAGGTGAAAGTTATGAATAGTTACGGCTGCGTAAGTTTTTAGTTATGTTTTGATTAAGTTTAATGCGAGCACTAAAGGCACTATTTTTTTGCCTAACCATACTCTGTCCATGTTGAATGTAAAAGAACGGCAATTATGAGATACCATCAATATCAAGAAGGAACCGAAGTGCAATTAGTACAGACCAGGATCAAGATCATGGGATGTTTTTTTGTGTTTTACCATTCTCTTGATATCAGGAGAGGATGGAGACCTTTTGCCTTTGGAAAAATAATTGAAGGAGTAGGTGTTTGTTAAGCTGGTCTTGAACAACTTTGGCGGTATGAACTTTGGCACTAAGCCCTCGAAGCTTAGCATCATGGATCTGTCAAGTGTCTTAAAGGGAACATCAAAGCATGTCACATCGCTTCATACGAGCTTTGCCAAGCGATTCACGTAAAGCAGTCCCAAACCGTCTTGTGAATCATCCCTGGATAGTCTCTTTTGTCCCAAAGCCTTTTGTGAAAACTAGTCGGAAGGCGGAATCGCCGTATTTATGTAAAGGTTAAACGTATGAGAAAGGTGGCCGAATTAGAACCTGCAGTCATCTCTTGATTATTCCCAATGATTCAGTTTCGACCATACCTTGCTAACATGTTGAATAAAGGTTAACCGGTTGTCAAAGATAACTCCGAAGTACTTTTGTATGTATATACGTTTGACCCAAAGGGTGCACCAGCACAGTGGCAAAAATACCATTTAAGGTTTTGATGGAAATTCCCAAACACATCTTGGCATTTTTCTACCTCAAAAATTATGTCGAACAATTTTGATTTTACTGCTTTATGGAATTCTAGCCCACATAAAAACTTACATTCCTAAAAACATAATAAAAACTAAAATTTTCAAAAACCTACTCAAAGTAAATTGGAAGCACACTAAGTTAGCTCTTGAATATAAATCATGATATTATCTATTACACAGCTACTTAGGTACTGGGATTTAGTGGTCCAAATTTCATCGTTTTTTGCCCCAAAATGCCCCGGTTATATGTGGGTAATAGCTATATGGTAATAGTCTCACAACAGCTAAAAAATGCTATATTATGTCACTTAAAACACACTAAAAGTGTGATCTTTGAAAATGTTATTTTACAATCGTCATGTGTATACTTAGTTATGCGTTCACTTGAATTCTAAAGACAATACATACAGCAGACAATGTTACAAATTTTGTCCTTTCTTTAAGACTTTGTTGAAACTGATTAAAATAGCTTCTTTAAGACTACATTGGTATTTGTGAAATTTTCAGTGACCGCTTATTTAAATGTCTTTGGGTCGGTTCTAAAGTAAATATTCAAAAAATTGCCTTTTCAACGATTTTATTTATGGTTGAATAAGGACCTTTTTTTTAAATTATGCAAGAAAAAGAAAAGTAATAGTTTATTTTTGTGAGAATGAAAATCGATATCAATTCTTTGGGAAATTAAATAAACATATAACTGGGGCATTTTGGGGCAAAAAAACGATGAAATTTGGACCACTTAATCCCATGTAACTTTGTAGCGGTGTAGTAGATAATAAAAAGATTTATATTCAAGAGCCAACTTAGTGTGCTCCCAATTTACTTTGAGTAGGTTTTTTTGGAAAAAAACCAAGTTGTGTTTAGGAATTTCCCTGGAAACTTGATAGGGCTTTGAACACCGTGCCCATTTAGTAGTTTACAGATTAGCGCTACTCGCCAAATATTGAACAAAGCACAATTCTAGATTGAAAAACATGCCGGTTATCATCTCCAAAATGTAAACTGCATTTAAATCTGCCTGGAGTTTTTCCCCTCACATTTCCGTAAACATGAATATTGTTAACACCGAAAGCACACTTAAGTCATCAACGAATATATGGAATAATAGAGGTTCAAGAACACTCACATGTAGGACATGACAAAACATCCAAGATTTTGAAATTGATGAGGCTCTGTTGTTAACTTTTCGTTTCCTTTGCAATACGGAAATTTTGTTCTAAAGTATAAAAGTGCGCTCCATAGAATGTCAGATAACTCTCTTCCTCTATCTAAATCAATTTGGACTTTGCCCAATAATGATTTGGGCCAGGCATCGGGTAACAAGCATTTGCTTAAGATCTGGCCGTATTTGATATGCACCTTAATACATGTGAATGATGCAACATCCTTTTGGCAGTTCGAGAAAAGAGATTGCATACCAAGAGTGAGCATTGAATACACTTTGTCACTTTCTAGCTTCGGACAATTCCATATGAGCACAGGCATGCTATGAGTAACCTTTTATTGAAATATTGTTGCATTGTGCAACGACCGAAACAATCTTTCTCCTTATCTGAAAGTGGAAGCCGTGGTTAATGAAGTTTCGCGACAGAAACTGGGGAAGTGATATCTGTCAATATCATGAGTGATTTGCACGTGGAGCCTGTGTTCGTACACGACTTTGAGAGACTTTTACTGGATCTGGGAACATGGGGTCTGTACCAGACAATTATGTCGCTTCTTCTTTTCATCCCAATTGTTTTTGTGTCATCAATAGTGTTCTTCAACTTGATTGAATTATCTTCGGGTAAGAACGCTCGTTCTAGGATTTCAATAAGTGTGTTTGTTCTATCATACACCCTTTGACCATGTGGAAATATTTCAGGCAACAGTGATGCAAACTCGGCAGAGCTAACCAAAGATTGGTCTCGTTTGGTATTTTTGGGAGGAATGGTCGTTTCTTTGGTGATGACTTTTTTCTTGGCAAGAATAGTTGGTCGAAAATACGTAAGCACGGAAATTTTTCAAGCAAACATTTTAGCCCGCTTAGACGGGCTAATATTGGGAACTGGCTTCGTAAAATGTCAATCCTTTTTTTTCAACAAATGAGTCACGATGGCAATGGATATACTTTGTTAAAAATGTATAAATATCAATATTTTGCAATTCTTTCACATTGCAATAGATGAATGACACATTGCAATAGATGAGCAATATAAAGGGAAATCCTGAAATTTCAAGCAAATTTAAATACTGAACGAGTTAAAAACTAATGTTTTTTTACCAGAAGCATAGCAAAACGCTTTGACAACTGTTGGAAAGTTTCTTTTTTAAGATATTTGATCCTGTATCAGCATCAGGCCTTTAAATGCCCAAGTGAAACTAATCAATTTAACCAATCTTCATGAAACTTTTTCTGGACATTTCCCCGAAAATTTTTTTGACGACAGTACGAAATCACATGTTCGTAGATAATGCTCAATTTCTTACTTGTTTAGGAGGGCACATTGTGCCTTTCAAACAACGACGTACGATGTTGCACGAGGCAAAGTTTTGAAATTTGATTAAGACCATTCCAGACATTTTGCACTTCTTTTTATGTTTCTGAATGTTCCACTCCAGACGTTTCTCACTGCTGTAACCTGCCTGGGATCGTGTGGCATTTGGATTTCATTCTCCAGTTCTCAGCCCATAATCCTCGGCTCCAAATTTATCTGTGGACTGGGATGTGTTGGTATCGTGTATTCCGCGATCCTTCTCCAATTGGAGATTGTGGGGACAAAATATTCGCACGTTACTGGTTTACTACTTATTTTGGCCTTGGCCTTGGGCCAGGTGTACCTTGGGTTCACTTTGAGTCATGTAGAGCAAAACGATCAGATGGTTTGGTGTTGGACCTGTGGACCAATTTTGGCATTCCTGCTCAATTGGCTGATCCTGCCCCATTCATATCGATGGTTGATTGCCACCGCTCAGATGGATGAGGCTCAAGATCAGATGAACCGCATGGCAAAGTGGAACAATCAGCCATTTAGATCCATAATGGAGTACACCCAACGTAACTTTCAATAATAGGCTTCCTGAATTAATGTTGGTTGGAGGGAACGATTTGTAATTTCTTTTCGATCCTTTTTTAGCACTACCTAATCAATCAGCCGAAGTTCAACACATGTGGCAGCATTTTACTGTTTATTCAGGGTGCTCCTTTACTTGTGGCGCTTTAATTTTCGCCATTGTTCACAATGTTCCTGAGGTGACTGGTTCAATCGGAATGGACCTGGGTATTTTGGCAATATCGGATATTTTAGCCATATTCTTGGACTTGGCCTTTGGAAGTAACCGAGGTTTGTATCTCCTCGAAAAGTGTTTAAAGAGTATCTAATTTTTACATTTTCGATTGTTCTACATTTAAATTTGTTTACAAGGGGTAATATTTTCACTTTTAGGCATTGAATTTCTATGTGCCCTTTTTATCTTGGCATCGGGGAGTCTGTGGCTGGCGTTTCGAACAACTTTTGACACTACATCATGGAGTTTCGTGTTGTTGTTTCTGTCAAGGATATCATTGGCGTTGACTCAAATAAACCAAATCGAGTTGGTTGGGTATGTATTTTGAGGGTTACTTTATATTTCTTGGCTCATGTTGCTTTCATGTGTTCTGTTTCAGAAGGCAATTTCCTGTTGATGATTTGTATTTTCTACTTTGTCTGAGTTTTGGAGAACTTGGTGTGGGATTTTCGGCAGCAATACACATTTTTCTGAGTCAAAACGTCGAAGCAGTGTTTATAGGAACAGTTTGCTTTGTATCTGCAGTATCTATCTGTTTATTGTCATTCAAAAATGCAAAATTGAAATACAAAAAATACTTGGTGTTCTAAAGCCTCAGGTACGAACACACGGAACGTGAAACCTCTGGCTAACGCAACCTTTAAATTTGGTTTGCCAAAATCGCCTTTAAAACAACACCCCTGTCTACCCTTGAATACAAGCTCGACAATCTCCCATTGCCAAAAAATAGATTAGACATTTACTTGGCGTTTTCAAAAACAAAGGGCAAATCTTGTTGAGGTGGCCCCTTGGCTCAAGTGATGATTCAGTTCCTTGAAGGTGATACCCGAGGGGGGTTGGACGAATATCGGCTCAGGAAGGTTGTTCTTCTTTGTCAAATGAATTAGTGATTCGGAACCATCTTGACCTTCCGAGTGAGTTAAAAGGATTATGGGCTTAGTTTGTGAGTGTGATTCGATCCTTGACATGGTATTTGTCAGTAAGCTGGACACTTGGTTTTGGCAGATTGTCCGGAGGTCCTCGATGCTGGGACTTGATCCAAATAGCTCTTCCAGAAGTTGGTCCAATCGGACAAGGCCTGGATCACTCAAAATTTCTTCAAAAGGTAAATAGGTGTGGTTCAAATCCATCGATGGAAGCTTGATCAAATCCATCAATACGAAGACTTTGAAGGACAAATTAATGTGAACTGAGGGCAGAAACTGAGTTTTCATATTTTCGACTATTCCACTTAGAAGGCCTTGGATATCTGACTTACTATCTTGGATCAAGTCAAACACGTAGCTGGGAATAAAGTCAAAGCTTTTATCAACGTTATGGATGACGCTGAACAGACTGATGATCTCCTGTATTCTCCTAGAACAGTCCGTGGTCAAATCCAGATCAGTCGCCATAGCTTCCAGAGCGGCTTGTTCGTGGGCTAAGTCGTTCATAGTTTCAAAAACTCTCGCTTTAGCTTCTTTCAACGCCGATATTAGGTCTGAATCATCAAGAATGGAGTCTTGAGAGTTGAGTAATATGGAGAGAACTTCTCCTTTTCTTTTGGCCAAGGTTTCTTGTAATTCTTTCGTGGTTTTGATTAATTTAGCCGATTTCTGGGCAAGCGACGGGTCAATGGAGCTTAGTGTCAAGCGGCCAAGATGTTGGTTTAAAGCTTCTGGGATGAATTCGAAGCGTACAATGTTGAAATATTTTCTGAGGTATCCATCGATTTGAATTTCTCTCACATTGAAGTGCAGATTAAACTTAGAATGGCAAATTATTTCTTGCCCATCGATGATAACCCTCATATCCTTTCGAATAACAGGGATCCCGACCAACCCCACAAACGCATGGACCTTCTCGGAGAGTCTTTTTTCGAAGAGATTCTTTACTTCGGGATCAAAAGGATGCTCAAAGTTAGTTAATATCACCTCGGAGCCTTTGGCCACAGCAAATCGCAATTGTTCTATCATGGTTTTGCTGTGAAAGTCTAGGACCAAAAGTGATGGGTTCTGATCTTTCAGACATTGTATACCAATACCATGGGGATCAATCATAAGTGACCACTTATTCGAGTGAAGTATGCTTAAGTAGTTTTGTCGGTAGTAATCCACGTTCAAGAACCACGATTTTAGGGGTTTGATCTTCAAGAACTCCTTCGTTGATACCGCGTCTTTGGTCGGAAATCCAGATAGATCACAAACAGATTTCCAAAGTTGTTTCAAACTTTCTCTCTGGCATGGGTACTCGCAACATGAGGAAGTGACCATCATTGAAATGAGAATAGATTCTCCGCAAAGCCATTGCATTTTCTCCTCACTTTCGCTCAAATGTTTTTGCCAATTTCGGCATTCCTCCTCCAAAGAGTACGACAAGATTTGCGCACGTTCCAACTTTGCGTTGGTCTCTTGGATAAGATATTCCAATTGGTTTTTCTTGTGAGTTCTGTTTGCCAATTGCGATTGAATTGTTCCAATGGTGGTTTCTGTATGAGCCACTCTATCTGTTTCTGTTCGTAAAGCTGTCATAAGATCGGCCAATTCCGACTCGGCCTGAAGCAACTTGATCCGTTTGGGTTCGATGCTTTTGAAGATTTTGGTATAGAGATCAATGGCTCTAACCCACATGCATAAGAAGCTTCCTAGTTTAGAGACCTTGGCCACTTCATCGGGAATGAACTTTGGATTGTCTATGTATCGTCAAACCCTCTTGCAGATTTGCTCTGGGATGTTATCTTTATCGATTTCGATGAGTTTCTGCTGAAAATATGAATCACCCAAGATCACTTTCGCGGTATTCCAGTCAGCTTTCAGTCCGAGCAAAATGCACACAGCCTCAAAAACCTGCTGAAGAAGCTCGGGTGGATTCTTCATCTGTTTTAATTCACTGATATCCGTCCGATCAATGAGACTGATGGCCTCCATAGCTGCTTCAAGTGAGGGCAATGCATGTTCCAAATTTCAATGTGCATCGGCTGCTAGTTCTTGGGTCTCTTCCGATTTCTTTCGAGCTGCCACTTCTGTTCGACGGAAAGCTTTGCTGGCTCTGTCCAAATTCATCTTTTCTTGTGTTAACTGTTTGTTCAGTTGCTCAATCTCCAAGACCAAGTCGTGAACCTCTGGCTCCAGTTTTGTGACTTCGCCGGATAGTTGATTGATTAAACTATTAGCTGAGGTGACGCTCCTAATCCCGGACTTCAAATTGTCATGCTCTTGGATCATGGCGTTATACTCGGGGACAAACACCTTCGGGAAGACCGTGAGAAGATCCAAAAAGTGGGTGGTGGTCACTTGATAGCCGTTTTCCAACATCACTTGATGAAGACGAACCAATACTGCTTGGAGTTGATCTTTTATAGTTGAGCCGACATTGACATCTGATAATCTTTCCTGAGCAATGCTTGAAAGCGTTGCCAACGACCAGTCTTTGATGAAAACACATCCACTCTTGGATATCATGTAAGGGTATCGTGAAGAAATGGTGTCAAACAGATCCGATGAAAAGCTAAAGATGACGTGAATTTGTTCTTGAATCACGAGTCTTAGATTGTTTGTGGCTTCATCTGTCTTGGTTGCATTGCATAGAGCCTCATATACCTCTTCATTTGAATTGTATAGCTGGGCTTCTTTTTCTTGGGCGTCAAAGGCGCCAGGAATGTCAAAATAGAAAAGAAATGCCTCATAAATTTCTAAGACACTCTCAAAAGTCTCTTTTTGAAGCTCCACTTTGAGAACCGTATCTTTTTCAGACAGGGCATCTTTATACGCTTGCACCAGCTTCATTTTGAAATCTTGGATATCGTTGTTTTTTACAGGTTTTACGTCCAATTCCAAAAAATTACTCGTCACTAAAGTTAAAGAAGATTTACCAACACATTGGCCACCCATAATCAAGGTTGTGTGAAAACGTTGGAAGCTCCGACAAAATTGGGTGACGTAGTCCTTGAAGTCCTTGGTCATCACGATTTGATCATTGAAGAGCTTCCCCTTAATGTGATCGTAGGATAACTCGAGATTACGCTCAAGGTCATGATCGGCCTTCATTTCCACGTGACATCCAGTATCATTCGATGAGAACATGGAGTGAAAGGTTGTCTTGGAGTCGAAAAACTTTCGGTGGTAGTAAGCCGAAAACTCTTGAACCAGATCGGAGAGGTCGGCTTGTTGGTAGAATACGGAATATTCTGCCCGGATTTCGTTCATCACATGGATGCCTAAGTTTTCTAGAGTGGATATTTCATCCGGATTGGCCCCGTACATCCCCGAAATCACGCGGTAAAGCTGGTGATCACAAATGGCAGGGAACCTTTTCTTCATGAACTTGTGAAAGCCAATGAGGAATGCTTTGAACTCTTGGATCTCTTTTTGTATCTCTTCAGAGTAATCTTGAGCAAAAATCTCCAGAGCTTTAGAAAGTATCTGGTCGTCGTTATCAAAAGACTTTCGAAAGTACAATGCAATCACATCATGCCTGAGGTCTTCTAAGCACGGCTTGATGTATTTTTCGGGACCGTTGGCCTCGATCAACAAGGTTGCCTTTGGGAGTTCCACGTATTTTTCGGCATTTTCGTCGAACACAAACCGACCCACGACAAGTGATTTGATGTATGATAAATGATGAGATTGCCCAAAAGTAAATCCTTGAACAATTATTACCGAATCTGTCGTGACTTGATTTTTATGCAATGCTGCGTCCTCGAAAGTGAAGTCTCCAGAGCTTCCCATTCTTAAAAAAAGGATTCTCGTTTTTGGTGGGAGAATATCCAAGACTTTGTCGATGACTATGGATTTCCCCGCTCCACGGTCCCCAAAAATAAGAACGTTACGCTGATTGCAGACAAGAAACCCAGCAGTTTTTGCCACCTTGTCGATTTCCTTGGTTGGGACAAAGAAATCTGTCGTTCCATTTTCCAGCGAAAGTTGAGGCAACAGATGTTTGGATATGATGCGTTCAAAGATGTCATCTCCAGCTTTCCACTCAAAAGAGTCACGGCAGATGCCGAGAGTTTGTTCTAAATGATGGCTAATGGTACTTAAAGCAGGTCTTAATTTTGACACTTGAGTCAAAAGGAACAAGGCATCACATAAGGTACGGATCAAGGCCTGTTTCGTCTGGGGCACGTCGTTCATTTGTTGATTGAGCAAGCAAGCGATCGTGGTGCTGAGTGTTTCCAAGAAAATGAAATCCTCCGAATCTTCAACGAGTTCCACCAATGCATTGCTTGTTTCTATAATGACTTGATTGAACCATTCCATGTGGGCGAATTCAATCGAGTCTGTGACTTGAGTGGAAAGAGTTCCAGTCTGAATAGAGCCCACAATAAAGGCTGGATCTTCCCTGAATCTTAATGAGTCCATTTCATGGATCTCACTACAGGTGGCATCTACTTCGGTCTTAATCAGAATGATCCTTAGCTTAATGTGCCTTAATGTTTTCCAGAGGCGGGCAAATTGCTCCACTTGGTCCTGATTCAGTGGCCCAAGGATAACAATGACTACCGTGGAGCACTTTAAGTTTTGAAGATAGTCACTTATGATCTGAAATTGTTCTCTTCTTCTTAGTTGTGTTTCAAAACACACTTGGAGGTAGGTGTTGCCTTCAATTTTGAGCTTTGTGGCTAGCAGCGCCAAACAATGTTTCATGGTGAGGCTAAAAGTGTCCGATGAATACAAAAGGCTGGACACCTTTAGAGAATTCACCAGCAGGTTGAAATTCTTGGCCAAAATATCCCCATTTTGCAAGCTCCTTTCCTCTTCCATGGATGAGCGAACCTCGAGGGAAGTCTGAATTTGCTTTTCGATTTGATTTGTCAGCTCCAAGGGCCATGTTGTCTCTTGACTCAGATTCTGGATCATTTCAAGGCCACCAAGGTCCAGAAAGTTGTCATAGATGTGATTAATGTTGTCCTTGGTTGCATATTTGATAGCGATCAGGAATTTTCTCAAGCTGTCCGTGCGGCCTTGTTTAGTCAGTTCTCGAATTACATACCCAAGGTCAGCAGTAAAGAGTGGAGATCCAAAACCCTTCGTGGTCAAAGCCCATTTCAAACTGAGTTCCAAACTCGGTCTCAGGATTTGAATGGGTCTCAAATTTATGGGCATAGTATGCTCATCAACCTCTCTCCGCTGAAGGGCCATAAATGTCCCACCTTTCATTCGAAGTTCCACTCCATTCAGATTCAAATGAGAGCCAGGATAGAGGTTTTTTAGCCTCCATTTCATCACGAGTGTTCTTAGAAGTAATTGTTCGTCTTTTCCCCTCACCATGGGAATCAGCATCCATCCTCCCAGCAAAAGAGTTCCAAACAGTTCCTGCTCAAAGTTTGTCCCTAATCCAGGGACGTATTTGAAAAAAGGTCGACCCCAAATGTTGGCTAAATCTTTGAACACTGCGTTTCCCGAGCGATTCAAGTGAGCCATGAAGCTTTGATCCTTTGACTGGACCATGAGTTCCACGGCGGGGTTTTGAGCATGAAAAGGATGAAACAGAAGGTCTTGACAGCTTCTCTCGTATCCAAAAATGTAGCTCTTCCGTTTGGTCGTTATTTTGACCACGCCACTGGTGTCAATGAATGAAAAGCGAATCGGAAGTGGCTCATCCAAGTCCAAGTGTTCGTAGTAACATACTTGTTGAAGAAGAGACTTGTACTTTTGCACAGTTAATGGATTCCCTTTTGCTTTCAATCCCAAGACCAGATCCGACTTAAGCTGCTCAATAGAGTTCCATTTGGAAGCGTGCGGAGGTTCCTGTTTCAAAAATTGGCACCAACTCACGTGCAGAACAATCAAAGCCACTTGAATGTTAATACCAGGGTCCTTCAGTTCCAAAAGTGTTGGCATTGGCTGTCCCATTATCTGTGAGTTAGAGCACAGTCTTCTCACATCAGATCTCAAGGCTTGTCGCATGGAATTGGAAATGAATTTGATCCAACAGTCTGGATCCAATCTAATTTTCAACGGCTCGACGAATAGAGTGTCCTCATTGTTGGAACAAATGACCCCGAGAATCTCTGGACTGTATCCCTGAAAGAGGGAAAGCATTTCAAACCTTAGTTGTTGTGCTATTTTTCATTACGGAACTAGCCAAAATTTCATTCCAAAAACTTTAGGCGAACGAAATGAGGTCCCATGGGGCTTCAAATGCTCTGAGGTCCCACTTGAGACTTGTAAATTAGGTGTCTTACCCGCTTGGTAATAATGCAGTCTGTTCCTTCGCGAACAATGAAATGTAGGAACCAAGGGAATATTTTCAAAAGGAACAGTTCCAGTGCTCTTATATCATTTTGAGACTTGTCAATTGCGCGAAGAACTTCAGCCTTGCTCAAGAAGAATAGTCGGGGTGAGCTCAACCTTAGGGAATGGATCACGACATCGAGATTGATCTGCAACGATTCAAACTCTAACTTCAAATCTTGGATCTTTTTTAAAAGAGCTCCATTGGCAAAGGCCTCCACCAGTGAGGAAGCCCTGTGGAGCTCGTCAAAGTAATCCATCGCCTTTTTGTGGCAAATAGAGAACTGCTTGTGGATGTTGGGACACTCTTCCATAATCATCAAAGAGGAGAACGGTTGGACTTGCTCGACCCACATGGTCTGAACACTCTTCAAGGTGTCCACAAATCTTTGGGCTGAGTGAACTATTTCAAACCAATTTTGAAGCTGGTTCTTCATCTCTGCGCTGTATTGGGACGATCCAAGTTGTTTCAGCGTAGTCAAGCTGCTTGAAATCGTGGCATAGAGGTCAGGAAAACATTTGACAACTAGGCACTCGTGGCGTTTGATCATTTGAATCTTTTGACCCGTCCAAGATTGTTCCAAATTGTGGACCATTTTGGCCAGGTTCTCTTCGTTTTCTGCCGTTTTGACGACTCTCACGATCTGAGGAGCAAAGCCGAAAACTTTGCTTTGTTCCAAAAATCCTAAGGATATCTTGTGGCCTTTGATTTCGGATCCCACAATCTCGGAGATCAACTTCCAATGCCTCTCTTTAAGGGACGATTTCTTCAGCTCATACAAGCAAGGAATGTTGGTCAACATGAGTTCCACTTTGGTGGATAATTCTTTGATGATGGTATTTGAGCCCAAAATGGAACCTGACGAATCGATCTTCTCTTTGATTTCAGACGTTTTCGCGAGACAGGCGTCAATATTGAGCTGATCAAAGTTAATGGACGACCACTCGTCGTAGAGTCGATCCCATTGTTCCACACACTTCCATATGGTTTCTAAAGCTGCGAGGATAGTTTCCGCCTGTTCCAAGTCTTCGAAGTGGTTCCTTTCAAATCCGTATGTAACTTCATAACTGTTGTATTTCTCTACTTTCTCTCGCATTTGTCTCAATATGGCGTCAATCTTGAAGATGAAAGGTTTAATCTCCTCCATTGAAGCGTCTCCGTCGACCAAGTTTGGATTTTTCACCTCCATCAACGTTTCGTTGAGATTCTGTCGCAGGACCTTCTCCTCAAACTCGAGTTCTTCTTGAAACAGGCTCATCATGGATTCCTGGGTTTGAATCTTATCTTGAACCTTCAAAGCCATTGTGTTCATGGTTGATTTGAGTGATTTCAAATTGCTTTTGTCATCGGGCGAGATTGGGATTGGAATCTCACTCATGATCCCATAAACATTGTCGATGCCTTGCAACTTAGTCTCGAGCAAGTCATAACGCTCGTTCATTCGGTGGACTAAATCCATGTTCTGGACGTAATCATCGGTCGTTTTGGGTTCAAATTCGATCATCTCCTTGAGTTGGCGCACGCTCTCGTTGAAATCCTCCATTTTTTCGCGACCAACTTTAGGCAAGGACTCCTGAAGTCTTGTAATGGCGCTGGAAATATTGGGCAATACGGTTCGTTTAAACAAACGGAAATCCACCTTAAAGAACGAAATATGCCGAGAATCGTGAATGTTCTTGATAAGGGAGTGCTGCTTTTTTAAATGAGACAATGTTGACTTCAAGACCTCGACGTCTGTCTCGACTTTTTCCGCGGTCGTATCTTGTTTCGCTTTGGATTTGCAAAACTCAAATGCAGTAACCTTCAACGGCTCAACCATTGAATCGCAGAGACCAAAGCCCGTTTCAGTCAAGGTCTTAAGCTCGCCCAAAAGATCCTCGCTTGTCTTATCATGACCATCAAAGAAGAGGCTTTCCAACTTTGGGATGTAATTTTCCTTTCGGCCATAAAGGATAGGTTGCGTGAATGGATAGAAGGTAGGGTCTGACTGGAGCAAGCTGACCCCTCCTATCGTTTCATTCAGCTTCCGCAGATATTGCTGGTAGACCTCAAGGAATACAGATATATCCGGCGTGTACGATATCTTTTCCGATGACACTCCGACGGTGAGCGAAAAAAGCGGCATTTCGGTCTCTAAATCTTCTTCGGGCTTACTTGTAGACTTTTGAGCACTTCGTCCACGCTGATCAGATCGGCTATGGCTGCTGGGATTATTCATGGCCTCTTCATTGTGATCGTTCTTTCCACGCTTGATTATTGCCTTCTGAATGGCAATCATGGAATTGTAGACGAGTTTCTGTAAGGTTTGTCGAAGAACAAAGTCTGCCAATCGAATGAAGTGGATCATTTCAAGGCAGCATTTGCGTTTATTGGCTTGCTCTATGAAAGTCAGCTTCCGAGGTTTAGGCACGAGTTCCTGGCTCACGCTAGCTGGACTGAATGACCTGCCTTTGCCCTCTCTTTGTTGTAGGTAATAATTCAACTCGTCTTGGTACTCTTCGAACTTGAAACCCTTTTCTCCCAAGTTTGTTTTACATGCATCCAGAATCATCTTAACTAAACTGGCGCGGAAGCTTGCAAAATTCTGTTGAAATTTCCCAATCTGGCCTTTTTGAAGGGCGAAAAAATCGTTGATGTGTTTTGTAGTCCGATCGGGAATGTCTGTGATCCCCATTGTTCCCAACATAACAAGATGATTGTGTAGTTTGGCAAAACAATGAGACATGTAACGATTTCCAAAGAGACAAGAGCTCTCAACAATAGCCTGACTTGCTATGTGAGTCTTTTGAATCCGGATAATTTTCCGCCACTTCATAAAGGATTTCATCAATTTGAATTTGGAAAAGAAAGGCATTTGAACCAAACTCTCATAGGCATGGAACTCTTGAACCCAAAGGTGGAGTGGGACAAAACGGACCTCATTCCGATAATTCCAGAATTCATTCACCCCTCTGGCACTGAAAAGAAGAACTCTGGATAGACCTCCAATTTTGCTCTCTTTATTGAAATGGTTCTTGATTTTACAAACCTTAAAGTCAGAAATTGTGGATTTTCTTTTGCCTCATCAGAGCGAACAATTTTGTACCGGTAGAGTAGTGCTTGCGTAGGAACAGGAGTAAGATAAACGCTGTCCAATTCTCCACTTTCAGATGCTTTCTTGATCCATAGGGCTAATTGAGTTGGCACTAAACAATTGCCACCCAGCTCTTTGACAAAGTTAAGAATCTCTTTGTCCAGACTCTTCCTCATCTCAATTGGCATTGAGGACAAGGTTTTCTTCTTCTTTAGATTCAATTTAGAGCTCATTTTGCCACAATGAAAGAAAACCTTTGGGTATAAATTGAGAGCCGTTTATTGATCCAACTTTTGCATGCTACCTGGGTCAGCTGGGAAGAAGTTTTGTTTTACCCTCAATTGAAGTATCAGTTTTTTTTGGCATAAAACAGTACTTTGTCACTAAGTTAAACAGGGCCCATAATTCATGCGATACCACTTAATGCCATAATCATGAATACACATTCCAGTTGTTAACTCAAACCGTTGCTTGAAAGCTAAAAGCAAGTTTCCTGGCGAAAGGTGATCTACTCAATCCCCCTACCCAGCCTCCAACTTTCCTCTCTCTAGCCAAGAACAAGATCCCTCTATACCTTTTCAATTCACCCAAGGAAAACATAACCTCTGAGTGAAATGCCCTCTCTAAGTAAGAGAGCTCGCAAACGGCCGTGAGGTACACATATGAGCCAAAGAGGAACTTCACCGAGCAAAGAAGAACATCCAAGAGCGCTCAGGCCATCAGATCTCTCCACATAGCCTGGCTGGATCGAGACAGAGAGTTTGGGGGCCTGGTGGGTGTTTTCAAGAGAGTGAGGTATACTCGCGAGTAACCGAGGCGAAACTTGAACGAGTCGCCCCTCCTCCGGTGATGCTTCTTTTCGGCAGGCTAAAGCTCAGAGTCCGTGTCAAGCTCAGCAGGAGAAACCTGAGGGTGGTTGTTAGTCACCTTCTGACGGTCGGAGCGAAAGCAGCTGATATCGACAAATCCAGGAACGAGTGAATGCTGGCCTGAACTTGTCTGTCCGGTCAGATTGATGTGATTGCAGAGTGTCCGCTTCAAGCTTTTGTTTTGAACATGCTCGGTTGTGCATGGTGAGTTTCCGTGGGCGTCATCCAGCACTCTCTGAATGAACCTTACGTGTACATATTTAATCAAGATCGAATAACAAACCGTGACCAACAACCGTCGAAGACATTCAACGGGTAAGATTGTTCAGAGCTAATCTCAAGTAATGAGTTGTTGAAGGTAGCAGAAACCTCCCGAAGGCCATTAATGTGGAGTCGCTTCAGATATATGCCGTTCCAATCATTTTAGTCGTCATGACAGTCAGAAAGGGTTTGGTCGATATCTTGGTGGTTTTGAGTGTCGATGGAAATCGTTTTCTTTTTGGGAACAGATCAGAGAGAATTGCATTTACTTTTGGAGACGGGAAACTTTTTTTTTTGCCCCAAAGCTTTCCCACCCGAGACGAGATTGAATACAAGACTTATTTTATTGGTTTTCGAGGCGAGCATGCATTGACTCTGGGATGTGACCTTGGATTAGAGTGAAAATTGTGTTTGAGCTCTGATTTTTAGTCACAATCAAAATGTCCAACCAATATTGTGGAACTGATCCATCTTTGGCTCGTTGAACCAAGTTAGTCAACAAAGGGGGATCTTTGAGGGTCAACTTTTTTTCCTCAGAAACGCTCGTCAAAGTCGATGTGCGCTCCATGAATGTAGAGAGGGATCACTCGGTAGAGGCCTTGTGACAAGTTTTGATGTAGGCTCTAACTTTTGAAGGAAATGTGGACCCATTTCCTATGGGAAACGACCCTCTTCCACCGCCGAACCAAAAACCGAACTCCTGACGAATAACCGTCGCGGGATGGTTTTTGAAAGGGAAAACGGAACCGCATGGGAAGAATAGGGAGTTCTTGCAACCTGAAAGACGTCTGTCTCTGAGCACGCTTTGATGTAACAAGGAATAAAATTTTGCTTCAAGCCAGCTCGCAAATTCAACATGGTCTCAGAAGCCTTCAACAGACACATTTCTTTCTTACAATCAATGTCATTTATGTGTAGCATTGAACCAACCGATGTCGGTCCATTTTTTCAACATAGACAAAGCAACTGACAAACCCATTTTTGGAGTCACTGTTCAAACTGCACTTCTTTCGACCTTGAGACAAACAGTCACGATACCTGAATCCACAGATCTTTCTGTGAGAAAAAAACTCGAGTCTTAACTTTTTATGCTCAACCTTTGGAGGAAACAAATGGCTTTTTGTCAACAGGAGTGACTTGATCAGAATTAATTGAGCTTCATCCGTAATCCTCTAAGAACTACGTCGTAGGAGTAGGTAGGGCAAGATGTTAAGCATACTTCCTGACACCTACCCAATTTACGACTTCCGTCCTTCATATGAACCCTCCCAAGGAAAATGGTCAAAGTCCTAATGGTATCTCAAATAGCTTTAACCATCAATCTTACTTCTATTTCATCCTCGCCTTGTTCTTGTGTCTTGGCGTTACACGTTCGAGATACCAGCGTGTCTTCAATGTGTTTGCACACACTTATAAAACAGAATACATTGATTCCAGGCGTCATCTCCTCGGACACCAACTTCGGGTTTTGAATCGTGTCCCAATAATGATCCATCCACGACGTCAAATATTCTCGTGATCAGCTCACTTGGCCCGGATTTCATGGACCCGAGTGAGGACATCATTGACGTTCTCTACCGTTTCCGAGAAGATCCATCTGCAAATCAAAGTCATCACCGTCGAGGCACGCCCACGCATCGTTTCTTCCAACGCCATGACAGCCTCGACGGAGCCAGCTCTGCGGGTAGGTATCCCAGCGGGGGCGTGCCCAAACACCGATCCATCTCGCTCCAATTGGAGAGGGAGGATAGTGGGGCCTTAGAGGAAATGGGGGCTGAATCCATTTACGGTGGGCGAGGCGAAACACCAGCTAATCTTCAAGGCCGCATTGAGGCCCACCCTCGGAATGTGAGAGTGGATGTGATTCCCCAGGGAAGGAAACGGATTTGAAGCATGAATTTGAAGCCACCTGTGCGTCTGTTGGATTAAAAGAGCACTTACGCTAATAGTTGTTTTTCACGATGAAAAACCGCGGATTCTTCTCAGCTGAATCAAGTACCCTCAACAGGTGTTTGAAGTAAGCTACCTTTGAAAAGATAGCATCAATTCAGATGCCCTTTTTTTCAAAACTGTCTTCAGACACATCACAATTTCATGCTTCAAATCCGTTATCATTGGAAATCAGTGTGATGAGGACCCCTACATTTTGAAGCGTAGAGCCAACTTAGATTTGGTGGAGCTCCCCAACGGGGTTCGAACCCGCCGAAAAGGCCTGAACCTTCAAAAATCACAAGCTTTCAAGTATCAGCCTCCAAGTAGTGCCAATTATGGTCATGTGCTCGGAGGGGGTACGCGATACGGGTCTTTTCCAAGATTGTTTAGTGATTCAAGATCCAGTCTTAACTTGGAGTCCAATTTCGATCCGGTCCTCGAGAGCCAAGAGGACGATTTCTACAACAGTTTCGAGAAGGAAGAGTCTTGTCGTACAAGCGAGGACTTGTACTCTAGCATTGGTGGCCTTTCCGCGGGGCCTCAAAAATCGCGCAACACCGACGGATCATTATGTGATCGATCCAATGAGGAGGCCTCTCCTCTCACGGACAATCCCGTTATTCTCTCCTCCAAAAACACTCAAACAGAAAACGAGGAAATTATTGCAAGAGAGATCTGCCAAGGCCATCGGGTTAATGGAGTAAGGAGAGCTCCTTGCTCTACGGCATTTTCGTTTGCTTCAGCCGCAATAGAACCCATCTTGATGTGTAGAGTATACTCTTTTTCCATCTGTAGTCGTAATTAGTCGGGCTATATTTTCAGAAGTCCCATGCATGTGCCAAGGGCGAATAGACGGACGGAAGAGTCTTTCCGACAGAAATTAGATTACACTCCTCGTGATTTCCCTCCCGATCTGTTCCCACTTGCATGAAAGGGAACACTGAAGGACGTTCGCCGTTTGTAGTTTGTACTGTCTGTGCACTCAAAGAAAACATGCCTATTTATCGACATGGCTCTCGCATCTCAAAACCTGGGCCCTAACAAGCTAATGACGTTGGTTCCTGGGGAGAGAAAAATTCAATTAAACAGCATCCAAAAGTTCCGGTTGTTTCACTGCCAAGCCCACATTCTGGAAGAGTGACCTTGTGAGCAGTGAGGCATGAGCTGATCCGCTCAGGCTTTGTTTGTTTTTTGGGGTGAAAAAACTTTCCTGAATTATATAGCACAACTGGATGGGGTTATTCATTTAATAGGCATTAAAAAATACGAAGAAATTTATATTCTATAACTATTTCGATAGAATGTTTCCCAGCCTTGCAACATCCAAGTCTGAATGAGGCAAGTGATTTTTGTCCGATTTCTTTTGTATGATAAAAGTACCATTGTATTGTGTTGGCTTGCCATGAGTTCAGCTCTGGTGATGACAGATAAAGTCTGCAAACAAGTGGTTAGTACCATTGAATTGTCTTTTTGTAGCACGCTAATTGTGCTGCATTATCATACGGAGCATCATTTTGGTTTGAAGGCCTTCTCCTTTTTACGAGTTCGGCAGGCTTTGAACATTCATCGTATTTGTTTTCAAGCTCTCTAACTTGGTCAAGGGGATATACCTTCAAGGATGCTCTACAGCCCTTTTGGTGGATATTTTTCTGATTTCTATAAGGTACCTTATTTGCAACGTCACTGGGCCCAAAGAAAACGGGAAGAGGCACGGTAGATTGCTAAATAAACTACTAGTGCCGTGCCTTGAACACAATTTCTTTTCTGGAAATTATGTGACCCAGGTCACTAATTATGCATAAGAATTTAAAAGAACTATTCGAAGACAACACAAACGGATTATAATCCAATAAAAAGGAATCGGCCCAATTGGCCCTCTATTTGGTAGAGGCTGAGTGACAAAGCGCCCTCTGAAGTGCTAAACGTAAAACATTTTTCATGGAGCGTAGGGAGGCTATAGGAAACACGATGTCGGTTGGTTAACCCACGATTCTAATACTTTAAAACTGGGGAACTTAGTTGATACCTGCACACATATAAGCCACTTAAGGCATTCAAGGTTGGTTCAAATGCTCAGGCAACTAACACGGATTAAGTTTCAAGAGAGCTAAGCAATTCTTAACACCCTATCATTAACTGGAATGCTTCCCAAGAGCCTGTTATTAAAGGCCAACCAAGGCTGATGAGAATAATTTGGGCCCAGTTATTTGAGAGGCACGTATGAGTGCCATATTTGCTGGGAGAATAAGAAGAAAACGACGAGAATAAGACTACGACGACCAATAAGAAGAAGAGGCTCTAGATGATAAGTTGGAGGCTATTTGGTATTCTACATATACAAGCAGACGCAAGTCGGCATTATTGGTGAAGAAAGAATGAAGCCCTTGTACGAATGTTTTGTCGGCATATCCAAGGCCCTTGAGCCCGGTTACAACCTCGGCGTAAGCACGAATAATTACAGATAGGCCTCGGTACCTAACAAATATTTACTTGTGACACTAATCCCGTCTGTGTGCATGGAACACCCTACAAAGGTCTGTGATTGTCTTTTGTAGTACTCAATGTTTACATGTGGCATGCTATCTAAATGGCAGATCGAATTAAGCCATCATAAAGATTCCCTAGATCAGGTTGAATTTTGCGACCCAAAGTAATCAACCAATTTCCGACCTTTGTTGGTCAGTTTCGAGAGACTCGTTTCCCCCTCGTCATCCTTGTGGAACTCGATTAAGGTTCGTCAAACCGTCTGGTCATGATTGGATTCGTAACCTTGGGTTGCTTCGTCAGCATGCACCGCCAACCCAATCACCTTACATATTGTGTTCCCCATTGAAGGTCTTCCTTTCTTTATGGTTCTCTTTCTTGTCTTGTACAGAAACCGAATGGAAAGAAGTCATCCTCGACCACGTTGATGGGCAAGCAGGATTCGGTGACCAACGACAGGAACTCCACGAGCCGTCGAAGCAAGCCAATAATTTTTCTTCAGGTTGCCAATCGGCTCTTGGGAGTAGTGGTCATGATAGTCTTGGCATATCACTGGGCAGGCTACTTGGCACAGCTACACGACAACCAGTTTTGGTTCGTAAACATTAAAGTAAGTGGCGACCAAATCATTCCTTGCGAGATTATCTGGTCCTTAAAAGGGAAAGTGAGCACTTTTGGATGACATTGAGGTGATGAATGAATTTCTCATACGTATATGATAAATTGTGGCAAAAAGAATTATTCTAATTATTCACCTCTCATTGTTATGGAGGCAAACGGATCAAATTCCAAATTTGGCTCACAGAAGACCACAATAAAAATTACTGTGAAAATTGCTGTACCAGTCTACCGGGTGCCCCAATAGAAACGGACTTCAAACCTTAGGTATGCCTCTTTTATGATTGAGGCTGCGAAAACTGAATTCGGGAACAATTAAAATGTCAAAATTATCTTTATTTTCATTTTCCATCTTTGGTTTTTTTTTCTCACTCAATAGTACTTTAAAATCGAAAGGCAGCAGTCACAAACGTATTGCTTTGCAAACTAGCCTGTTGGCGTTTGAAAATTGAATTACCTACAATTTGGCCAGGTGACTGACATGTAGCTCAAGATGAGGCCGCTTTTAAACAATATAGGAGACACAAATAGGCGATCGATTTTTAAAAAACAGCATGCCACTTGCTTTGGTATATTTTGTTACATTTATTGTAAGGCGACGACGATTATTTCTGCATTTTGTATGGGTAATGAAATAATTATTCTGGCTTAAGCTGTACACTGTACTTACTGACGAGGTTTGGCGGGCGAAAATAGAAATATCCGTATTATGGATGGCGCCACAATCGCCACGATCCATTCTATATCTAACTTGTTCTCAAAAAACTAAATGCTTTTCGGGCGATTTTCTTTTTCTTTTTTTAAAATTGATCTAGATTATAACAAACTCCGTCTAAAACTGAATCTAACTCCATTAGAAAACAATGTCTGTAAAATGTTTTCAGGAAGTGAAGCGAGAGATATCCTTCCGCACAGAACAAGGCCTTTATTATTCGTATTACAAACAGCTGGTTCATGCTCATTCATTGGATCAAGGCATGTCTGAACTTCGCTCCGATACGATCACGGAACACGGTCGAACCATCAACATTTTTCATCGCTTCAACATTCACCAGGAGCTCTTTTTGGCGGCCTTATATCGGGTGATCAACTTTGGGCTCCGACCCATTTTCTTCTACATCTACTCAGTGTTCTCGCTTCAAGGCATGTTCTTGTGCGCCATGTATCTGATAACGTGGAACTTGAGTGGAACATGGCTCTCAGGCGTTCTTATGACGGCCTTTCTTATCTGTCACAGGTATTTATCACGTCCAACTTTTCCTGTTTCAGCTTGAAAACCATCTCGGGGGTTAAGAAAGATCTTTGCTTTATGGAAAAAAGTAATTTTGGTCTCCCCCAAACCAACCGTTCACCTTTCTCCCTCGAAGGTGCATGTTCCATGTCTGACGTGCTTGGATGATTTCTTGCCACACAAAGCATGTTCTCGTGTGGGAAAACCTGCCAGAAACCATTAAGATATAGCTCATTGAAGCGTCCGTCCACCCCAGCATCACACCCACGAGAGTCGGGTTAAAAATTGAATAAAAACAACGTTCCACTCTTTCAGAATGAACGTGACGCGAGTAGAGTTCACAATTCCTCTTCGGGAACATTTCTCTCTGCCTTTCATATTTTCTCAGTTCTTCGCCATTGGACTGTATTTCGATGCCAAAGGACGGAAGTACGAGGTAAGAGCTCCCCTAAGAATACGGGATTTCCTGGCAGTTCAAACAGATGAATGTGGAGCCAATAAAAGGAACACTCACATCAAAGCATGGAGACCGATCAATCAATCATTTTTTGTGCCTGGCATATTCCATTTGGCTGATTTGAATGGCCATGTAGAGAGAAAAGTGGCTTTATATTTGACAGATTGGTAAATTGAGATTTCCCGCTCTAGTTATTCCAATGATCAATTCTTTATGGTACGATTATAAAATTAAGTAGACAGGCGCGTTTTTCAGTAGCGAAAACGGAGCCGTTGAGCTTACAAACAACTGCATTTCTTTATTCGCAGTTTTAAACATGTTTTAAAGGCAAAAAGAAGGCCACAACGTCAGTTTTTGTTTGCCTATTTCATAATGCTATATTTAAGAGACTTTTGAAGTGTTGAATAATCAAGTCAAGGTAACCAGTGCAATGCTAATCCAATACGAGGGCTCCAAAATGTTAGTGATCTCTTCCAGAAACTGCATTTGATGGCTATCTACCTACTGACCTTCTTGCTAACCGTCACGTGGCAATTTGCTCAATTTGTTCTGCTCCTTCAAGGCTTGGTGTTGTTTGCTTTTGCTCTTCTGGGAATCTTGGAAAACAACAAGGTTGGTGTCCCAATTTGGGTTTGTTTTCCATTTTGTTCCACATGAATTAGGGTGTTTTGATGTTTGTGTCGAGAGCGCAGAATCTCAAGGAGAAGACTCGAGGCGAGTTGGGCGTTTATCTAAATCATTTGACCTCTATTTCTCAGTCAGAGTGAGCAGCTTTCCCCGAAAAAAGTTAGCTTTCTTTCTTTATTTTCACTCGAGACAAAAGAGAATGGTAGATGAATGAATGAACCGCCATTCGTTCTCAGTTTTTTTCCCTCTTACATCTAGTTTGCGTTATCTTCGCAATGGTTCTGTTGGATCAAATTCCATAAAATTTTCATTGCTTACGATTTAGGCTAAGTTCCTCGAAAAGGTCCCTTTATCAATCCATTGGAAAACTGGCACAAGAATGGGTCAACATATTTTGAAGATAGATGTGGAGCTTATTCATCTTGATGAATATCCTGACTTCATTGTCATGGATCACATATTAGGCATGTGAAGTAAAAGAAATTCTGCAAAAAATGTAATCTGGCGCCCTAATTTTGGGCATTTTATGGAGGGAGAACTTGGACAAGCATCACAACCAACTCGCACCGCAATACCATTGAATTTACCATAATTGAGTGAAGGTGTGCTACAAAACTCAAAAAATGAAAAAATGATGCAGTTCCGTCACTGCACGAACATTAGTTCGGACTCGAGTCTTTTTCTCGATTGTGTCGAAATTGACCGGGCTCGTCAACACAAAATTATTCATTTTTTTCTTTTCAATATCGCAAGACGAGTAATTTTGCTTGACCTGACTCTAGTAAAAGACACGAATCCGGCAAAAAGTCAAAATATCAAGGGACTCGTACGAGTCCAACTTTTACCGGACTCGCCTCAGCACTAACCTTGGCTCAATATAGCAATATTGTTCGCTTCAACAAGTCGGCAAATTAAATGCATGCAGGGTACAAGTTAGCTGGCCATGTCTTTTGCTCCATCGAATGACGTCATCTTGCTTATTTTCTCTTCACTTATCCAGCAATTGGACCAGCATTCAATACAACTTTTTTAAGCAAGTTAGGCTTCAGTTATTTTTCTTGTTTATGCAACAAATCATCATGAATCAAGAATGAACATTAGGCGTCAAGACTTAAGCCTCGAGATCAAATACACTTGTTAAAAGGTACATATCGTTTTTTGGATGGGTTTTATTGCAGGTCTCCAAGATCTTGGCAACCATTTTAGGTGCCATCGTGACCGTGTGGTATCTGCAGTTCTATCAGCCAATGGTTCTCAACTCCCTTGTGGTGAGTTTGATCCCTGTGGCTATCGTGATCCTTCAAAGTTACAACGAAGGTCGTGTTCGACGACCCGGAATATGGAACAACCTTCAGTGGTCCATTGTCAAAATTGGTCTTGGGATAATTTCAACCATCGTCATAAACACACTTTTGAAAGTAAGAATGCGAGGCAATCGTGCCACTTACGATTTACTAGTATACCTAACAATATGGAACCACATTTTATTTGCTTTATCCACTTGTCTAGGTTCTATCTGGTCAAGACGCGGACAATCACATTTTTCGCTTTGTTCAATCCAAGTTCGGCTTTGTGGATCAAACGGATTTTGAGACTCGCCTTTATTTGTGCCTACCCATTTTCCAGCCACTCCCATGGCAATACTACCTCGCTATGAACGAGAGTGGTTCCATGAGCCTTTATTGCGCGTTTGTGATCCTTGAGGTGATCCTCATAGCCTTGAGTGTCTTCTGGCATTGGCATCATAAGGCCAAACCCGAAGATAAAGCGTCGAAGCATGAACCAACCGGAATTTATCATTGGTTCCGATCCAATCCAGACGTGGATTTCATTCGGGACAGGAAGATGAGTCAAGGATGGTGTTTCCACATTGGTGAGCATCCAAATATAATTTTGTTCGCCAGAATACAATCAAATCGACTTCGGGGAACTTTCCTCGAATGGCTAGAACATTCTTATTGGGACTTCAAATTCATTTGTTAATTTGAAGTACTCCTGGTCTCCTAGAAATGTTGTACAGTAAGTTCGTGGTCTCTTTGGCACGAAACAAAGCTTTTTGCACTGGGTTTCGTGAGTAGTTTCGGCAAAGCTGTGCAAACAAGTTCCGAACAATAAAAAGGATTTCCGCCTCGAAAACCTCGATCAAGTACTTCACGGATTGACAACTTTGTGACTCCAATTGTGTTATTTTTAGGGCAGTCCCTGATTTTGGCCATTCTGGCCATGACCACTCTGCGGATGAAGTGTTTTTGGGGTCCATATATTTGCATCTTTGCAAGCGTGATGGTTTGCCATCCTGGTCTCTGGAGCTTTGTGGTCTCCAAACTTGGAGGAGGTCGAGGGAATTGGAAACTCACAAATTTACTGAGACACATTATCCTCGCTTCGTGCATTTTCGCACTCTACTCCTCGTACAAAGGCCGTATCCACGAGGAACTCGAAGACTTGAAGTACGTGTCTCAACATAAGGCGTGTGTGAATTGTGGATCTCAATTGCTGGTTACTGATATGTTGAATTCCGTCTTTTCTTTCTCTAAAGAGAGTTTCACGATCCAGACACGGTGGAACTAATGGAATGGATCCCCAAGCAGACCCCGCCTAATGCTGCGTTTACGGGAAGCATGCAGCTTTTAGCGGGAGTCAAACTTTGTACCGGAAGGCCGCTCACAAATCATCCTCATTTCGAGGACAAGGAACTCCGACATCGCACCAAAGAGGTACGACCAACCAACTAAGCAAGCAACGACTCTTGTCCCCTTGGTTGCCACAATGGCCTCCTTTGGGGGCTCGTTTATCAGGCTTTATGAGGAACGAAACAAAGACGAAGAGAAACTGTCAAGCTACTTTCCGATTAGATAAAATTAGCATAAACGTACACGCGCATATCTTAACGTAGATGCAATATGGCACCTGATGGCAGAGAAAGATGAATGGACTAGATCTCCTCCGACGACTTCAAATCGTAACTGTTGGTGATGTTAATAGTTGCGGTAGACAGGCAGCATTGGTTAGTTAGTGCTATGCTGATTTATTGCGGTTTTTGTCGGCCTTCGACCTCCTTGGAGTTTTATATTGATTGGAATATAACCGTAATAGTATTCACCCTTTCTGCATCAATGCATTGGTTGAAGTCACATTTCCTTCTCCAACTTCAAGAAGAAAAGGTTTGCAATAGCATACGCATGTACCTAGAATCGGAAAGGTAAAGGTAATTGTGGAGAAAAAGGGATTGGCAAGTCATGATGATCTTCTCATCAGGAAGTGTTTCAATGTCAATGACATGTCTTAGCAGCATTGACATGAGGCCATGATAATCAACTTAGCAAGGCTGGGTGTATGTAGTTTTTTTTTCTACTTCACCTCCACATTCAAGACCTCTCTCTTTCTTTGGCAGTTGTATCAGATCTATGCCCGCAAGTCACCTGAAGAGGTTCACGACATTCTCGTCAAGTACAACACATCCTACATCATCCTGGAGGATAGTATTTGTCTGTCCAGATCTGACAAGCGATGCAATCTCCCGACCACAATGGACCTGACCAATGGACATGTAAGAGAACATTATTGTTTTGTGTTCTTGGTTTCTCGCTTTATCATGAAACTTTTGATTAGACAAAAAGCGGATCCTTTGCATTATGTACATATAGTATTAGTATATTTAATAAGGATCCAATCAAGTGAAGATAAAATCGATTTTTGGTGTAGTGGTTCTTTGCGGGTTGTTTCCTTGCGATGCATGCATGTTATTAAACTAAGGGATGAATGTTTTCTTTAAAGTGACAATGTTGTGATAAGTAACGGGGGGAGGAGTGAAAAAATGTCGGAACTTATTTATCCGACACTGAGGCTTCTAGAATTGGCGTTTTATTAAAAGTTACTCTTCAAACTTAGTGGAAGTCCTTAATCATCTATTTATGTAGAATAAGTCGAATATTTTTAAAGAGTGCATTTTGGATTTATCTGATTGATTTCTTGCACTGAAAAAGAACCAAACAATTATTGCTGTAGATTCTTAATTTTTGCACATTGGGAGAAACAACGGCTTTGGAGTTCAAGTTCAAGCACTTAACATACATACGAGTTTTTGGGTGTTCTGGATTGAAAAACTCACTCTTTCTTTATGGTTTTTATCTGAATTTGAACCCATCGCACTTTTAATCTGAATCAAGCACCATTTCTTTGAAAACGATCAAACATATGGCATACCGTACTTAGTTCAGGTATTGTGAGATCTCAATGACCAATATACTCTACGTATTAAGATAATGATATCACAACAAAAATTTCCCCTCTAAATTTTCAAATGAGGTTATATCGAGCAAAGTAGAAACTTGAAGTCGAGTCTTAAAATGATATCTGCTAAGGAAAAGTGTAGATGTAAAGCAGCCTTAATGATACTCCCCTTCGCCTCAAAATTTATTTTCTTCCCCACTTGAATGTATACTCTTGTTTTTCTCAAAGGACAATGATCGGCTAAACTGTTTGTATACTGTCTTTGACAGACCCCATGGGAATAATTTGCTGTAAATTGTGGCTTTAATTTGAACTTTGACCTTGCCACTTCCAAGTACAAGATACAAATGCTGCAGAAAATTCTCTGATCACAACACATTCCTATTGAGTTTTGGCAAAGAGACAATAATGCTTCACTTTTCGGCCATGAAGAGAAGAACACCCACGGGATATCCCATTCTTAAGCTCAATAAGAACTTTAATGGTTTTTTCTTGGAATTTCCATTTGCAATATTTTTCTTTAAATGTGTCGCAAGAGACAGAAAGTGTTGTCTTATGGCAAGTGTGTCTCTATTATGCCATGATCCATGATCAGTTCTGGAGAGGTCCGCCGTTTAAAAGATAAAGCTCAAAGTCAAGTTTTTGGCATATTTTAAAATTTGAGATCCTTGCCAGATTTGTGGGATACGTCTTTTTGTGGGGATCTTAATGATCTCCATGTTTTGGGTGGATTTCATGGCAATTCAGCAAGCAAGATAATTGATGGGCTCAACTATTTCACCTTCCCTCATAATGGTTATGCTTTATAATGTAAGTAATTGACTTGTTTGTAGACAAAAACTGGCCGTTAAAATCGATGAATATTGTTTGGTTCGGAATAAAGCATCAGCTCTCACGGTCATTTTAGTTGAATGCAATAATTCAGTATGGGTACTGAATCTCAACCAAAGATTACGATCAGTCGCAATACAATATCAAAATATACCCCGTTTGCAAATCGGCTTTGCCCAACTTACAAGTTTCATTTCAAGGTTTATTCTCATTTTTGGTTTTGGACCATCCAAAATTTGACTTAGAACCATACTGTATGATCTTAGAATCAAACCATGGAACACATTACTTGCATTGGAAGTCATCATTCTATTCATGTTAAACGAGATAATGGAAGATCAAAAAGTGGTCTCTTCTTCTTCGATACTTCGAGATTCCTGACCTACAACGATGAACAATAATTGCTCGACTTGCGTTTTTTTGTTTGGTTGACGTATATTTTCCAGCATGCTTGGTATCCATCAATTTTCATGTCAAGCATATTTTCAACTTCATTGATTGTCTCATACTACTCCATCAACATGGATTCTCAGGTGACAATCCCAAGCCTGTGCCTAACCATGGTGTGACGATGCCAAATTTGGTATGCTTCCATGTGTCCATCTTCGATCGTAAAATGTCATAGTAGTTGGCACAGATGGCCAGGTTTCCCTCAGCTCACTTTGACAAGTTATCCCCCTACCTTACGCATGTGTGGCCTTGGATTCCGACAGATTTTCCTTTGATTGACCTTGTTCGAGCAAGTGATGCATAACCAAATCTAGGGCTTCCTTAATGGATATCAATGGAAGTAGAGGAGGCAATCTGGACGAGGCCCTGATACGAATAGATTTGCTCGCACTAATTGAGGGAAAGGGACCAAGTTCGATGATGGTTCCCAGAGAATTTTCATTGAGGGCTGGCAGCAACAAAACGTCTTCTACTCTTAGTCTTATTTTTGGTTATTTCGAATAAATGAACATTTTTGGGATGTAAAGACAAACCTATGGCTAATTCAAACTGAAGAGAACGGGGTTAGAAAATATTAGATAAGACCAGCGTTAACCTGTTGTGTCCTTACTCATGAACGGAAACAAATCGTATTTAAGTCGATAATTATTGAATTTCCTCAGAATCCAACTTTTCATCAAGCTGGAAAGGTTAGACCATTTTCAAACAGCCAATAGATGTGTTCTATGGTTTCAAGGATCAAAGTGTGTTTTATGTTTCTTTTTGTCAAGAACCTTACCTTTTCGGACAGTCTAATAGTTTTATATCCTTAAGTAAAGCAACAATTAGCATTTCTTCTCTCCTCGTTATTCCCTCAGATTCCTGACGACGGGATTCGAGACCCCGCCCATTTGGTGCACGCCCCCCATCGGCGGTTTTGCGATGAGATCCGCAAAGGTCAAGCTCCTTTCACGAGGTTTTTCAAGAAGGTGTTCGGAAATCGGACATTCCGCGTGTATCAAGTGCTCCCGTGATCACGATAGTATTGACACATCACGACAAGTGAGACTTGTCACATCAAAATGTGCTGTGATAATGGCGCGGATTTCTCCCACGGACTTGGTGCACTGCTTTTAGAGGTCAGCTCTCTTGACTGATTTCTTCATTTTCCCAGCATTCGTACATTCTTCGCAAACTCAAAACCAATTCATGTCTTCATCGTAGTTCATTTCTCGTCATCATCTTCACCGTGTTTGGCACTCTTAAAAACCAAGGAACCAACCAGATCATGGCTCGTATATTTGATCGGCGTATTATGTTGGAAGAACCTCTCGATCTTCGAATTTGCCGTGAGAATTTTCATTCGAGTATGTTTGAAATGTTGCATTAAAAAAGAGCTGTGTGATAACTCGGAGATGTTTTAATCTTTTCGTCCGTGAACGGAAAAATACCAATAGATCCAGATCCTTTTAGAGCAATAAGTGGTGTCCAATGCATATATTAGAAATTAGCCTAATTTGACGTTTCTAGGACATTGCATATCCAAAAAAGGCATTCTAGAACGTCTTTGAAATTGACGTAAGCACCCTTCAGAAGTAAAAGAATCGTTTTGATACTTGAAAGGAAGATCCTCGATTCTCGAGGCCATTGGGCTCGAAACCTCATCAATTCACGGAGTCACGGCTGACACCGGAGCATATTAATCCATCCTTGTGACAAGCTGAATGCCAACACCGTGGTCCAGAGTCATAGGCCAATTTGTGGTCACAAAACCATAACTGAGGGAGGAATAATGAGGGGTTCTTATCCATTAATTTGATCCAATGTCCTCCTGACTTCTTAGGTTCACTCGTCTTCCTGAGGTGTAATTTGGGAAAAGTGCGACGTCATTGACTTGGACATCTCCTTGGGACGAGATGAATGGAAACGACGGAAGATAGAGTAAGCAACATCAAGATACAGGACATGGAAAACTACTCATAGAGTACAAGGAATAGATGAGATTTGTAGCTTTTGGATGGAAAAATAAAAGTTACATAAAATATTATTAGGTCTGACTTTTGTCAATGGCTTTTGGAGTTTCCAAATGTGATTAATTACTATTGATTTCAAATTGCAGTTGAATAACATTTTAGTTGCATTTGTTTTTCGTTGTTGGGCTCCCAATTTGTCGACCATTTAAGTTTTATGTATGACCTATCTTTGACCAACTTCGACAAACATTGACCCAGGATAGAAAAACCAAGTATTCGCAAGTGTTGCCTAAGAAAGCATAAACACAAATGTCAATCACATTAAGGTTTTATGCAATTTTCAGAAACTTTATGCTTCTTGGTGCTTGAAAAAATCTATTTTGACCACTTGCTAAACTCAGTTATGTTTGTGTAAGAAACTGATCGGGAGGTCCAATATTTAGTTCCAATAACTATGTTACTCTCGATTGTGATATAAAATCTCTCTTTGGCTTTGATTTATTCAGTTTGTGCTATGTTAAGAAAACCTTGAAGTTTGCTCCTGTTATCATTTTGATGGTGTTTAAATACCTTCTTTGCGCTTCACTACAATTTTCTTTCTTCTGTGTAATTTTTTGAGTCTCATTAAAACACATGTTGCTCAAATAAGTTCAAAATAAATTGCACTGTATGTTAGAGGCGATGCCAATTTTGGATAATACATTGTTTCCCCGTACAATAATTCTGACCCCTCAAATCATAAATAAGACGGTTTGAACCCCTTCTTCTGCTTCTCGTATTCGAAGGCCTAGGGGCCTTATTTTCGGGTCACTACAACGATACCCCTACTCTTTGCTTTTCATCTTGAGATTACAAAACCAGATCAAATTTGAGGTGTTACCAATCACTCCTGAACTCAAAACATTCAAACCATTGAAAACAAATTGCTAAATTTACAAATTCAATCTTAGTCAATGAATGTGTGTAAGACCTAATAAGAAAATGACTTCATGTCACGTTCTAGCTCACCTCCTAGGACGCACTTCCGGTAATCAGACACACTTTTTATAGTATTGGGCCCTTGCGACCCAATGGTGTAAAAATAATATTACTTTGTCTTGACACCAATGCGCCAAACCGAGTTTGACAAACATCCTTCCTGATGTCGGATGGCTTAATTCACAAAAGAAACTTCATTTCGTACTGTGCGGTACAAGAACAAACGCCAGTGTAAAATTGACGGAAATTTGGTGTCATTCCATGCAGATTAGCGAGTCACTTTGATTGAAGATGCGGAAACCACGTTCTATTCTTGTCCGCTTACCATTTACTGTATATGTATATCTCGTACTAAACTGTGCAAGGGTACAGACTATTTGTATGCACCTAGTGATCGACGAACTATGAACCTTGACGAAAATGTAAGCGGAGCGCACACACATAGAGCACATACGTACACACACACACACACACACACACACACACAGCAACGCGACGACAATTGGGATCGGGTCTAAATATGCTTGTTCATGATTAATGTCAAACTTAACGTAACGAGGACCTTGAAATTACCAGACTGCCAAGAAGAAGAACTTCAGAAGCCATGAATACGCTCCAAATTTGGGAAACATCCACTACCGACCGCGTGCCAAGGGTTAAATTTTTGTGAGACTCAGAACGAATACGCCACCACAAGTTCAATGTTTTGTGAATAGATTCCATGTTCTAGTACATACGCCTATGGTCGCAATTTTCAAATACAACGGCACGACCTTCAAATAGGTATAGATTATTATTTATGGCTTGAAATGGAGGGTACGATTAGATTCACTTACGTAGACGATTGAATAATTTCTCGATTTGTGTTCGACTTAAACGTCAGCTTTCTGTTGACGAGTTTTCTCTCTTTTTATTAAGAATAACGCTATAAATTATCAGTTGATGTGGATGGATTTTTAGAAAGGGAAGAAGCTCCACTTCTTTGGTTTATTATGGAATCGTGGTCTTCGTTTGCGTCGAGGAGGATTGGGTGGGGGTGGAGGTGGAATAACCACCGGTTGTGGACCAGCCGGTCTGGATTTGACATACTTGACACTATCCGAGTTGGATACCACCACTTCCATCTTGGGCGGCTTGAAACCTGGGGGTTCCCTTAGAACGGGCAAAATCTCTTTTTTGATCCTTCGTCCACCGTCGGTGTTGCTGTTGTAATCGAAATCGGCCACCACGTTCAAGTCTTGAAGCTCCCCATCGTGGGACAGTTCCCGAATGGTCTCAGTTTGCACTGGGATGATTTGATCAATGTTAACGAGTTGCTCCAGATCAGCTCTGGAGGTCGGTGTGAATGCCCGAAGGCCCTTGATATCATCCTCTTCAGGAAAAGTCATACTGACAATGATCACATTGGGGCCTTCAGATCGAACATCAACCCGTGGACGAGGAAGGGCCTTGGACTTGTCGCCACCACCGGGTCTGAGAATGATATTCATTAACATGTTTCGCCTCTCAATGTTACTGGGCAAGCTTTTGGGGATGCGACCAAAGTCTTGGTCGGGTGAAACTCTGACCGGGGCTTCATTGGAAGGCTCCAAACTTTGATCCTCTGCTCCTAGATTTTCGGGTTTGATCTTTCGCTTGGCTTTGGAATCTTTGAGGCCCTGTTGGAATGCAAATGGGTCATAAGAATCCCCGGAGGTTTCAACTCGAGGTGCAGGGGGTCTCGAATCGGGAACAAAGCTTTGAGGTCGCGGCTTTTGACTGGGTTTGACCGGCCTTGGTGGCCTTTGAGGTGGTTCATAAGAGGGCAATGAGGTGCTTGGAAACCCACCGAACGAGTTCGAGTTGATTTGGGTCGGACTTAACGTGACTGGATGCTGGAACTCGTGTGGAACACTCTCAGTGGAATATGTCGGATTTGGCTGAGGCAAACTTTGCGCAGATCCGATATTAGCCTGACCAAGATCAAAGGGCTGGAATGATCCCAAGCTGTTGCCATTATTTGAAGACGGAAACGAATACAAAGGAATATTGCCAATGTCATCGTAGTCCAACTGAGGGTCCACGTCGCTGGGCGAGTATGTGTCCAAGGGTGTTTCATTTGAGATTCCAAAAGAAACAGGCGGTGGAGTAACGGAGTCTTCCACGGATTGAAAGAACCCTGTTGAGGCATGACTAAACAGTGGGGTTTCTTGGGAATCAATGATTTGACCAGATGGCACTCCATAAGCGGTAGGTGGTGGAACGTCGTCATCGTTATCATCTGGTTCGTACGAGGAGCCTGAATGTGACTGACGTTGATCATCCATAAAGACGCCAAATTGGGTGTTTAATGGAACCCCTTGAGGAACCCCGTAGTTTGTAGAGGGCAGCTCGATGGGTGTATCGAGGGGTACGCCGTAACTTTGCTCTGGTTGCTGTATGGCACCATGATTTGAAATGGAGTCTTGTTTTAGTATTCCATAACTAGAGACCGGTTCTTGATGAGCATGTGGTTGGTTTGGACCAATATTGCCTTTCGACCCACCATGGTTGGGCGTCAATTGAGAACGGGGATTATTTTGGTCATTTGGAGTTGTATTAGGCTTATTTTGATGAAATCCCGTGTTTTGAGTTGGGTTCTCTTGTGGAATGTCATAGCTGGAGACTGGTTCTTGTTTAGGGACACCATAGCTAGAAACTGGTTCTTGTTGTGGAATGCCATACCCAGAGACGAGTTCTTGTTGTGGGACACCGTAACTGATTACTGGTTCCTGTTGTGGAATGCCATTCCCGGACACTGGTCTTTCTTGAGGATGTCCGTAACCAGAAATTGGTTTTTCTTGTGGAATGTCAAATCCCGATACTGGTTCTTCTTTTGGAATGCCATAACCAGAGACTGGTTCCTCTTGCGGAATGCCATAGCCAGAGACTGGTTCTTCTTGTGGAACGCCATAACCAGGAATTGGTCCATCTTGCGGAACACCATAACTAGAGACTGGTTCCTCTTGTGGTACATCGTAACCAGCAGGTGTCAGTTCTTGTGGACTGCCAAATCCCGATGTTGGTTTATTTTGTGGTGTATCATAACCAGAGACTGGTTCTTCCTGAGGAATGCCATAACCAGAGACTGGTTCTTCTTGAGGAACTCCATAACCAGAGACTGGTTCTTCCTGAGGAATGTCATAACCAGGAATTGGTCCATCCTGAGGAACGCCATAACCAGAGACTGGTTCTTCTTGAGGAATGTCATAGTCTGAAACGGGCTTATGGGAGTTTTCTCCATGAGCAGACTCACCTCGAGGAACACCGAAAGATGTCGCTGGCGTTGTTGAGATGACATTTTCTTGAAAATGATGCGGTTCTTTATTGTTAGTAGAAATTGGTCCTTCATGGGAAACCCCATAGGAAGAAGCAATCTCTTCCCGAGGTGACTGATTCGCATCGAGACCTAAACCATTTTGTTGGAAATGCTGGTGATTTTGAGCAGATTGGTGGTGCGGATTTTCCAGATCTTCGTGATTGTTAATCGATCCTTCAACAACGTGCTGGTTGTCCAAAAACGGTTGATCATTTGCATCATTAGAAACTCCATAACCTGCTAGAGGCTGTTGAGGATGTGAATGTTCTTGTAGAATACCATAACCTTGACTAGGGGCTTCGCCTTGAACATCGTGCCCCTTTGAGGATTGAATCCCAAATGTGGGTTGGGATTGCGCTGAATTCACTTCGTACCCATGGAGAGGTGGTTGTCCTTGAGGTGTTCCAAAACCATTACCGGGAGTCTCATACGAATCTCCATTATGGGATTGATAGGACGATTGAACTGTGTTCTTTCTTGAACCTCCTTTGATTGAATTAGAGGGATCATTGGATTGGACCTGAGAAAATTGCCCCAGGCCTCTCGTGGATTCATTGGGCAAAATTACTCCATAGGCAGAATTGGGAGCAATAGGGTTTTCATTGCGACCCTGGAAAGCCTTGCCAAAGTCAGTGCTTACTCCGTATTGCTTCAAGGACTGTTGGTTGCTGTTTGGATCCCCATTATCAAACAATTGGTTGTGTTTGATCCCATTATCGACCGAATTAGGCAATCGCGATTGCGGCCGTCGGGACGGAGATGGGAAACCTTGGTTACGATTCTTCCTTGGTCGTTTTCTTACCGTTTTCCGTCTTGATTTCGTTGGGGGTCCACCTAAATAGGAATTCAAGGATGCCTTAAAAAATGTCAAACAAACACTTAAGCATCTCAAACCTCACCATAAGTAGCTTGAAACGATTGAATTCTCTGGCCATTTCCGTTCTTGGTTGTTTTTTTGAATTTCTGGCCTGATCCCGTCTGTTCCAGGTTCTTTCGTTGTTGTTCGTTGCACGGAATCCTCTCAATGTTTAAAACATCAAAGCCATGGACCTCATCCGCTCGGTATGTGACTCGGCGAATGGTGCAATCAGGTTCCAGAACCTCATAGGAGCCAGTTACCACCCCATTTTCATCTCCGGACTCTTGGCGAGAGTGTGTCAAGCCCGAATTCTCGTCAAAAACCGAATATTCAAATCCGTAAGCGTGTTTCTGAGAATTGAAATATTTTCCAATAAGGATAGATATTTGATTTGGCTAAAGCAAGAAGCAAGACCTATAATAGATGTATAGTGTAGTATGGGCTGCAAGAAAACCATGCATGGTCAAATGAGTTTACTTCCATGGATCCCGTGTCTCATGATTCGAGTCACGGGAATAGTTTTATGCATAGTTTCCAAGGTTGTGCGAACTGGAGTTGTCGGACAAATCGATCTTACCTCAAGGTTGTTGTCGTTTCTGTCTTGGCCTCTGATTTGGTTGGAGCCGTAATTGGTTCTTGTGAATCTTGGACTCGAGTCTCGATAGAGTTGCTTGGAATCCACAGGCACGTCAATATGAAGCACCTCTTCAATCGCTTTGATGATCTGGTCATCCAAGCTGCTGCCCCAGATGTCCCCTGGCGTTGTTGGTACTTTGATCGGATCATTTATGTTGATGGTTGCGGTAGAAATAACTTCTTCAGGCGTCTTCAAACTTGGCGCGGTTGACTGTTCCAAGTCCGATTGCTCAGGAATCTTTTGGAGGTCAATGTAACCTTGAGTGGCGAGGAAAGGATCTTCTTCCTCTGGCGAAGGTTCTTCGGGATCCTTGTAGTCATTGTAACCATGATCTGGAGGGAAGCTCAAGAATTGGCCCTGGATCACAGGAGGTGGGGCATCTGAGACCTTTCGGCGGATTTTGGGTGTTTCTTGCAGTTTGCCTCCGGAGTCGGTGATCACTTTTTCCAAATCGAAATATTCTGCATCATTGGAGACCGGCACTTCCTCGGTAGGATAGGTGGACGAACTGGACGGTTCGACGGGAGGAGACTCGATTGGAACCTGTTCTGTCGTATCTGGATCTTCCAATGAAACTTCGTTTTCCACATCTAGTGCCAAGGTTGTGTCCTCAGAGGATGACTCAATAGGAATCTGAGTGGTGAAATTATCGCCATCAAGAGGAGGTGCCACATAGGTCGTGGAAGGCCCTTGAACGCGATTTTGGTTGCTCGGTTGCACCTCAAGATCTTCTATGGCGAGTTCCTCAATAGGTTCCACACTGGTGGGGGTGACGATGGTGAGTGTGGGAGTAACAGGTGCAATACTTTTAGTGATGGTGTCCAATGTCGAGGGTTGAAATGTGTCCACGGCTCCCATGGTGGGCGAAGGCTCAAAATCGAGATCACTTTGGGTTGATATACTCAAGTTGGACGCTTCTGTGGTCAGATCCACAACATCGCTTGGACTTGATGATGTTGATACTTCAACTGATTTGGAAGGGGTCTCTTGAATTGGATTTGGCGTCGAACTTGACACGTTCACGTCCGGAAATGAGGAAAAAGTGTAGGGAAAACTGGCATCAGGTGACTTGGTGGTAGTCTCGTTCAATACTTTTTGAACTTGCTCCTTCTTCTTGAACAAGATCCCCTTTTTGGGAAGATAAGCAATTCCTGGAGGTTTGGGCTTGAACAAGTTCTTCCTGGATTTGTGGACGGCTCTTTGTCGCTTCAATAACACATCGGCTAGCGTCTCTGGATCGAATTTATGCCTCTTCTTGGTCCGTTTGATCTTGTCCAACAAGATGTTCACGGCTGTATCATTCTTCGAGGTAATGGGCTTTCGTCGCCTCCGAAAAAGCTCCTTGACCGAGTGGATTTGCTCCGATGCGCTTGTTTCCAAGTCAGATGAAGGTTCCAGCTCCTCATTGAACTCCTGGGACAAATCGCCAAGTCCTTGGAAAGGCGAAGCTACACCCGCATCCGGAGGGTTGAACCCGGAATGAACCAAGCTCACCATCCAACAGCAAACGATCAAAGCTACTCGAAGGGAAGACATACCGCTTGTGAAAGATTCGTGTGCACCTCACCAAGTTGGAAGCATTGTCTCCCACTCCTTGAACACCTCACTCGCAACTAGCAATGACAATGTTTTGTCTTAATTTTGGGAATACAATCGAGATCGTCGCGTGCGTCTTCTTCAACTGGATTCGCGTCATTTTTCTCCGTGAAAACGAACTGACGCACCTACATGCACGTACGCACCTCTGGCGTGCGGTTGCTTACGGTAAGTGTATTGGCTATACTTCGTCGTACGCATGCCGTTAGTGGTCGTTGGTAGGCATAATGAACGCCAGTTTCATGACCAGTGACGCAGAGGTGAAGATTCTTTCTCGGTATTGTAGCTACTCGTGGTACATTTCATTTTGCATGGCCAAACGGTCACACTTGACAGGCAATCGGGATTGTATTCAAACGCGCGATAATAAACTCGAAGGGTCTGTGAGTGTGCTTCTTCTTTTTTTTCGTGGCCTTCGCAATTTGGAATGATAGCAGGAGACTTACATGGGTGAACTTGGACGCAGGTTTAATTGCCAATATCGGAAGATGGAAAACGAAAACTTTACAACAACAACAACTATGATTATGATGATGATCGTGATGATAATAAAGTTAAGGATTAAATAGGGTTTTTCTTGGCATAAAACATTTTGCTCTCCAAGGCGTTGAATTGGCCATCGTCAAGGTGATTGGCATCTCTTTTTTTGTATGTGTGAGTGCGTGCGTGCGTTAACTTCTTCCCAACTTGCTGATCTTCTCATAGACATGAGGGAAGGCCTTCTCACAGTTCATGCGCTTGCGAATCTTGTCGTAGTTTCTCAAGTTGAACTCAAACATCTCGTCAAAGTCGGATCGAGTCAATTGGGTCTCGGCATAGAGAGCCACGTAGCAGCCCGTGTCGATGGCATGACGCTCCATACGCTTCTGCGTGGCCTCGGGTTTGAAGCCTTTGATTGGACTGAAGCTGAAAATCGAACAAAAGGAGTTATTTCAAGTGTATGAGTCATTTGAACGCATCTCATCATGCATATATAATCTTCTTGAAAGGATATTTCGCATGTCCAAAACAGTGAACCTTGAAAGGTTTCCGTTCAAGGAGGGCTTTGGCCCTTCCGATATATCATATACTCCACATGCTCATTGATTCGAGGAGCATCCAAAGGAGTTAATGTCACTTTGAATATTCTAATTACCCCCTTGTTTGCCTCAACTCTGAAATGAAAGAAATCTGATCTTAAACATCAGGCTTGTGTCGTACCGAACGCTCAATGGAGAGGAGATGTGAACCATATTAGGCAACGTACATATAGTACGTATTGTGAAAGATAGGTGAGCATGAATGCGCAGTCAAGAAGAAAATCTCTAGAAAGAATTAAACGTGGGTGGCAAAAAAGTAAAACTATTTACTTCAGTTTTTCTTTGGGAACTACGAATTTTTTGCCTTACGTTGTGTTCTGAGCAGGTTCGTCGGTACGATGATTTTAAGCGCTTTAATTCTTTGATTGTCTGTTCGTTATTTTGGCAGCTGTTTTCAAGGTTCTGGTTATGTCAAAACTGCAAATTGGCCGTAACTCATATTTTCTTGCATTGGTTTTCCTACTTGAGATAGCAAGGGTTACTTTTCGCTTCAGGATTGACTTGGGTGGGGGGGGGGTAAGCTTAAATTTTTAGTCTCGTAATTTTAATGCAATTGAATAGGTTTCACGAAATCAAAAACCTTACTTTGCAATTTGACGGTCTTTGAGCTTTGTGTAAACTATTGTACTTTTCACTCCTTTGAAATTAAATGGAAAAATCACAACTTACTCCCAACCTATAAATGCATTGTATACGTAGTAGGTAAGCTAGGGCCGGATGGCTGCTCCTCAAGGAAGTGTCAGTCATCACATCTTCCGTTAACATTTTTCTATAAGGAGTGTTATTGTCCGTTCAAATCCGTGCTCTGTTGCTGCCTATGGATTTAGCATAATTCGTTTTGGTAGCAAATTGTGGGAGCCACTAAAATGCGTCTTATCCTTTTGAATTTAACGCATGACGGTGGGATTTAGACTGCTCAGCTTGTCAAGCCCTTCAGTTCGATCCACTTCGAAATTAGAACTAGATTATGGCTCATATTTGGCACCCAAATTATGTTGCCACTCAAAGTTCCGTAATACATAAAAGCTTCAAGGAAGGCTGAACTTACCCATAAATCCCAACATCAACGTGAACGGCTTCTCTTTTGAACAGGTTGAGGTATTCAAGTCCCTCGGGAACGCAATGGCGGGTTGGGCAAAGCCAAATCGGGTAGACCTTTGTTTGTTCATCCACAAACTTGAGGCTGTCCTGAAGCTTCTCCAATTCATAACCAAAATCCTGACAGACAAAGTTCTCATTCTGCTCCTTGGGCACGAGATTTTTTCTCAACCATTTCAACAAAGAAAACTTGGGCGGCATCGACCATCCAAAGAGATACCTAAACACAACATTATTGGCAAATGGGATGATGTAGGGCATCAACCAGAAGAAGGCCTTATTTTGTCGATGGTAGAAATCAATCGTGGGGATGTACTCGACACCGCTTTGGCGCTTGGTCAAATAAGTTTCCACGTGCTTGTAAAACCAAGGGCTGTACCATTTGGCCAAATAGTTCAATTTGTCGGGCTCGCATTCATCCGTGAACACGCCATTCATAATAACCCCCTCATTGAGGTTAAACATAATGCCCTCCACGGATTCCACAGTTGGGTCATTGGTCACCCTCGTAAATTCGGCAACCACCTCATCCAAAGAGTACACCGGCTCATAGGTGAGCTTGATATAAGGTTTATATGGGACGATATCCAAATCCACGGCGGTTAAGAACCCCAAGGTTCCGTACGAGAAGGGGATGGCACAAAAGTACTCGGGATCGTTGTCCTTGTCCGTCCACACGACGGATCCATCGGCGGTGATCATCTCGAAGGCCTTACAAATGTACTGGAACAAGCCGTACTTGTGGGAAGTGGACTCAATACCGCCACCCATGACCAAACCACCGATGGTGAGGTCGTCCAATTCAGGAACTACGGGTAAGGTCCATCCACGGCTGATTAGGAAGTCGTTCAGTTGTCCGATGGAAACCATGGGCTCCACTCGGACCAGACGTTTCTCTTCATCCAAATGGATGATATCGGGCATATTGATCTGGACCTTGTGCATCCTGTTCTTGTAATTCATGGTCTGAAGGCTGATTGACTTCCAGCAAGGTCTGGCAGTGCACATGGGCGTTTTGCTGCCTTCTTCCATCCATTGGCGAACCTTTAAAGATCGGTAGAAACCATGCTTAGAATTTGTGTATGTACTAACATACGAACTTTTGAAGGCTCTGCCAAATTGTTTTTTTTTTTATATCAAACATAGATTCATTGCCATGAAGCCACTTCTATCGTGACTCTAAATCAGTTCGACTTGCAGAACTCATGTTCTATGTAGGTTTTCAATGCACTGAATCTTTTACCTGTTTCTGTACGTTCTTGACTTTCTCTTCGTGTTTCACGAAAGTAGGACCGAATATATATGCCACTCGGGTGTAAGCCAGATAAAAGAGGTCGTAAATCACGGACATGGGCACCACCCATATTGCAAAGATCCAGAAATGGTTTTGCACCAAGTACGTAATCACAGACATGGTTCCTTCCCAAAAACTTCCAGCTCCTAAGTTCTGCAATCTGAAAGAAAGAGGAAGTTTTCTCCACAAAGAACTGGCTCCCAATCTAGACAGGTCATCCACGGCAACTTTAGTCTCCAGCACCTTGCATGCTACTCAACCAACCAAAGTACACACGCACACTCACGCTCAGATTCACTTCCATATGGTCTTCCGTCCGACCAAGCGACTACGGCTGGCACTTGAGAGTTGGCAGTTTCTTCAAGAAGAAGACCAGGCTCGGTGCGGTTAACACAGGTAAAATGGTGAATGGACTCGGGGACTGACGGAGAAACGGACCATGCCCGAAGATCGTATGTAAACGGCATTTGGTACCACATGTACACACTCGAGTCTCTAGTACACACGAGTTGGCTGATCCAAGCTGAAATGCATAAATAGAGGCTCTTCCGAGAGCCACCCGCCCTCCAAAGACAGTTTGCACAATGGTGTATGTACATGTACAGAAGTACCTAGAGTCTGATACGAAAGAGAGGTTCCGAGTGAATTGTCGACCTGCAGCGGTCTTTGATTTTTTCAGCATATATATTGTATGTAGCTCGTAGTTATGCGGACTTTAAAAGCCAATGAGGTGAACAGTGAGAGGAGCCTGGTACAAACATGCTTGGTAAACGCTTTCATCCAAGACAAGCATAGATTAACATTTCCATTTAGTTCTGTTCTGTCATGGATTTACATTTACATGTGTAGAATTCTTCTGGACCACAATGTTAAAGAACTGAATCAATTGTAGGTTCGTTTTTTCCTGAAAATGAAAAATTACTCTTGGCTCAAAGAGAAGCCCTGCCAAGTGCCTACTTATAAGGTTCGGAAGTCCAATGATAAGCTTCTTTCCGCCTTCAAGCCTATTGATTGCTCATTTTTCTCATATTGAATGTTCTTGAGTATTCGTATTTATAGATGTATTACTAAAGAAAAAGGGATTGTTCTTCTTTTAAAATAATTTCAAAAGAGACCGATACTTCCTAGCAAAATTTCAAGAGGTGCTCTCAATTAAATGACGTGAGAAAAATGCACGCCTATAAAGCTAAAACTGAGGGTGCACGGAACGTCTTCTGCTAGTTGAGCAACGTTTAAGGACTTAGGGGAATGCCTGTTGAACAGATATCAAAGGCTCTGTAATGTGAAAACCACATGACTATAAAAAATTGTGCAACATCTCGCTTATCGAACTCTTCTCCATTATGTTAGCAATACGTGCTTGTCAGAAGAATCTATTTCCCTTTCAATATAGATTTGAGTCTTTCGAGAGGAATGTAACAGATTATTAGATTTTCCTTTCAGCAAGTCAGAGCTCAAATACCGTTTAAGAGTCTCTCGAACCTACTAACTTGCCCAAAACTCAGGGGGCAATTTGACAACCTTGGTAAGTATGAATATCTAATCAAAGTTGTCATCTAAAGACTATAAGAATGAGACGCAAATTGACCAATATTAAAGAAGCACGAGAAAGCAAGGCAAATTGTTCAGGGGTATATATTTAGTTCTTAAGTAACATGGATCTTAACAAGGGATTTGAGAAAAAGTAAGACAGACGCCTAAATGAAAAGAAAAAGACAGTTTAGTTTATTTGCAAGAAAATGAAAGACGAGGGCCTGAAATTCACCTCGAGAGGCCTTGGAATTGATTGCTGCTGAGCCATCAGCCAATTCATCGGTCCTGATGCCAACTTGAAATGGAGAGGTGCAATCTGAAATTTGATCATGCAACAATAGGTATGTTAGATATAAAGAAATTTGGTCCTTGAAAAAAGTGTACTACTCACCGCAAATGGGTGAACCAGTCGTGGCCATTGCTGTGGATCCCAAAAACGATCCACAATATCGGTTGTTACTGACTCCACCGGTTCCCATATTACAAGCTCCACTCGACCCTGAAATTGATTTTAGACACAATAGTAGATATTTTCGTGGCTTATCCGTTTCACCACTTAAACTCTTGACCCCTTCCTTGAACCAATGAAATTCTGCGACACCTGATATCAGTTATTTTTGATGACTGCTTGACCGCTTTGCCTTATGCTTCAACCAATCGGAGTTGAGAATTTCGGTCGACGCCGAAATTCATTGATTCTTTAAAGGGGTCAAGCGGATAAGCGGTAAAATCATCAGCTGATCGTCAACTCTGATTGGTTAAAGCTTAAGGCAAAGCAGTTGAACGGTCAAGCGGATAAGCCACAAAAATATCTGCTAAAGATGAACTGAGAATGATAATTTCAGAACTTTTTTTATGGATATCGGTAAACCACGTTCCAAATCTGAGCGGATTCAAATTATCTCTAACAGACAAGCATGCATTCTATCTCAATTTCTGATTAATTTGGATTAAGGATTACGGGATATTTGGGCGATTTACCTGATTTGGAACTAGAATGATCCAATTTTGCAGCACTTTTTAGATTGTGCCATTAACTCAACCTACCAATATATATTTTACTCCAAGATATTCTTTGTAATCAGTGAAATGTGGTCACATTTAAAGGTGGGAATAAAATTGTTCACTAAAGACTACGAATTTCTCGTAAATCGATGGTTAAAAAGCTTGTTATTTGCACTTTCAACAAATAAACTTGCATTACTTTTTAGTCCTACCCCTTAAAACAAGATGTAGTCATACTTGACTTTAAGACCCGTTTGCTATGTTTTATGCCAAATCAACGTTTATTAAACATTTTTTAAGGAGTTGGTTATCTCATCAAAGAATTAAGAATTATGGAGGTCAATCTTGCTATTAGCAATGCCCAGCACTGCTACAATTTTGATCGTTACCTTCAATGATGACGAAATCAAGGGAACAAAGTGAGCCAAAGAGAACTTTTTGCTGAGCCGTATCAATGGTGGATGTTCCAGTGGACAGGGAGAACGAATCAGTATCCGTACATTGGGTATATTCAACACAACAGAAGCCATCTTCTTGGTCAATGCAGACATTGTAGCTGCAAAAGCAAACATGTTTGAACAATCAACCAAAGGTGCAACGATGTATCATGAGTACTTTACTTTTGAGACGCCAAATGGTTGTCATTCGTGGGATTGAAGTTGAACGAGGTTAAGCGTCCAGATAAGCCAAAATGGTATTGTAGGCATCCGTTAGGAGCCCTGAAATAGAAAAGGCTTCCGGCTTAAAGGCATGTATCAAAATCTAACAAGTGACATGAAGGCGTCTCACGCAGTGTTGCCACATGGTATTTGAGTGACTTTGATATCCCAATTGCGAATGGTGGATTCACCAGTGAACGAAAAGTCCAAATCGGCAGTGGCTGTATTCGCTTGGCCCAAATCGACATAAACTAAAGCGGAAGAAATGTTGCCAAAATCAATGCCATAAGGGAATATTCCATCAAAGTTATCATTTCTCACTATGTTGGCCTTGGTTTTGACCACAAATGGTGGGGACCGGAAAGTTATTCGAAGTCTGTAATAAAACAGAAAATAGAAATTGTTAAGTTCTCTTGATATAGAACAAGATCGTCATCAACGGTCGTACTGTGACAACAAATTGATCGAGACAAGTGCCTCCCGTTGCCTCCGATTGGGTGTCAGTTCCGCGAAGAGCAAATGATTCGAAGTCCAGTCTCAATTGGCACACACCTGTAACGAATGGATCAGCTGAAGATGGCAAAAAGACCAAAAGACCACGTGAAAACTCAAATTGATAAGGGCAAAATCCTTTTAAATGGTGATTGAGAGAACAAAATAAGCTTGGAACCATACTGTCTGTTTGTTTGCATAATTTTGGGATTTGATCTCAACCTATTGAACAAATTTCGTCTTCATCTAGGCAATCAAAGGCGAACATGACGAATCTGCTCCAAAGTCAGCTTTGTCGAAATGGAGACTATGCTAGTCATACATGGAGGCAGCTTTATCTCAGGTTCGTTGTAAGTTGCATATTGACCGGTGTTGAAACTCCTTTGAAACAACCTTTGGTACTAAATTTGACAGACTGTTTAATGCAAAAATGATTTGAAGTGATCCAAAGCGAAATACATATTATTCGACTTACTGGCAAATGTAGAAATACTTACTGTCCTGTGACTTTCGGATAGTATATTGAAGACTCGAGGTACTGGTATACACAAGAGGAGTGTTGGGGTTTTGGATATAGGTGCAATTTTGAGTGATGTCTAAGGCCTGATCCGAGATTAAGAACACGCAACACACCCCAAAGCTATCCAAAAAAAACCCTTGAATGTAACAAAGTCTTTGGAGACCGATTGGCTCAATTTGACTCACCCAGAAGCACACGCTCCTTGGGCATTTCCACCCAACGATGAACATTCTGATTCGGTGAAACACGTTCCATTTCGAGTCCGTTGAACTGATACTCCACTATTGAATAAAAGATGACATGATCTTAGGTCATTGTTAAGCTCTTAGGTTATTTTTGATGATATCTACGAAGAACTCAGATTTAGACGTGTTGAGAACAAAATGAAAATCCAAAGAAGAGCCGCTCCTTTGTTAAATAATTGATATTAGCGGCATATTTAAATGAGAATCGTTTTGGGAAAAAAAAAATCAAGTGCTATGAACTAAAGAACGAGAAATAAAAAAAAATATGCAAAGGTACTAATCAAAGTTGAATTTCTAGTTGGTCTCTAACGACGACATTGGGTACTGAATCCAAATAAAACATTGCAGTTTCTAGCAATACAATGCAGTAAAGTCGGTTATTAGAACTTCACTTATACGAACCATTTTTACTGAAACTGGTTCTCTTTGCTTTACAAGCTACTTCAGTTATATCAATCAATTCAAGATGAAGAATCCGAATATAGCAACCTTTCTTTGTAAAATGTATTGGATTTGTTCTACAAATCTGTGCTTTTCTCCTCAAACAATCAAAGAAAAATTACCTCTTGCATTTACTTTGAAGGTTTGATCAAGGAAATTACTCAAATTGTCAGATATGAAAGAAAAAATATCAAAAATTCTAGCCAACCAGGCCAACAGCAAAATATGTACGTATTTCTCCAATTGATAATAAAATTCATTATGTTTGACATCTTATAATCATAGGTCATTTTAAAAATCGATATGAGAAACAAACTTGGGGATGAAGTTTTTCGAATATTCGTTCTCAACCTCTCCTTTCACTTTAATGGTTTTCTGAAATGAATCCGTAACTCACCCGATGGTATTGGTTGTGTAAGTTAAAGAGCTTTGACAAGCCACATTGCCAAATGTCACCACACTGAATAAAGAAATGACTAGAACAAAATGATGACAACTTTTTTGTTAGATTGGGCACTGCAATTAAAAGATTGTTCACGCATTATCTCACCTTTTCCACGTCGATGGTTGTCGGTCTTGTTCAATTGATCAATATCCATATTGAGCACGGGTGAGCAAGTCCCGAGGGCTAAGATAATAAGGCACAATCTGCGGATCATGTTGACGATGGAGAAAGAAGATGACAACTGTGAATGATGTCCTAGATCCTCTATGTCATGAGGAGGAAGATTAGTAACCACTTTGACACGCTCCAATGCCTCCAATAATGCATGATGGTTTTCCCGGAAAGGCGTTCCTGAGAAAATGTTTTAGTTTGGCGGGTAAGATTCAAATCATTTTGGGAGGAGAACGGAAAAACCAGATTGCTATTAGGGCATAATAATATAGCAGTTTTTCATTTGAAACGTTCCTATCATTTGGTTGAATCTTGAAAGAATGCACATTACGAGGTTGGAAACTTTACTTTCTTGTGTGAAGCAAAACCTACTTAATTGGCTTGTGAAAGACAATTTTTCCACTGAGGGTGTGGTTCCTTAAATCCGAGATATTGTCAAAGACATATCTGTTTGTTTTATTAGGCCACATTTAATTGCTACTGATGCCATTGACATACCGAATTCCCGCTACAGAAGCGAGGGAGCCGACCCGTGAAACCTGGCATTTCCTCCATCGTCGATCGGTAAATCTTTAAGTGAGAGAGAGCAATGTGCCCCACCTTTCTTTAGGGGAAATATTGCGAGATCTCCTGAGAACTTAGTACATCAGTCTCATTTCGACCATCGCACAGGTAAGATGGTTTCTGGCATCATTTGTGAATGCGACTTTGCTAATCCATTTTTGACTTAGGCATCATGAGAAGCTCCGTTGTTCCTATCACGAGTTTTCTCATTTTGATCTCTCTCATTCAAATCAACGCAGGGTCAAGAGATAAAGCAGGAAAATTCCGTAAGATTCAATGACGATATACCTTTTGATCCCCTTCCTAACTTATTCAATTCATTGTAGTGGGTTTATTCCAAGTGGTGACGTAAGTAGACATTCATGATACCAAGATGGGTGAGTACTAGTTAATGTGCCCCTCCCCATAGATTTCCCAATGATCCCTGTTCTGGGACCAATCGTAATGGCACTTGCTACACAGAAGCAGAATGTGCATCCAGAGGGGGAACTAAGTCAGGAACTTGTGCCAGTGGATACGGCGTTTGTTGTATTTGTAAGTGATTGAATTATCGCGCCAAGGTCACACTTATCATTGCAAGAGTTTTATTTTTCTGTAGTCGTTGGATCGTGTGGGGCTTCATTTAGTGAGAATTGCACTTACTTTGAGAATGCAGGTGGACAAGCAGGTTCTTGCTCATTCGAGATTTGTCCAAGCAACGACAACATTTGCCAGGTAAGAAAGACTCTCTTTTTCAAAAAGCATAGCTTACCTTCATGTGTTTTACTGCTCATTGTTTAGGTTTTTTTTTCAACCCAAATCAGTGCAGCCCAGAACTGGGGAACCAAAAGAAACAAATTAGTTCTAGGTGACATATTCTTTTGAAAAGCATAAACTTACATATATAGTACACCGCACTTAAAAAAGCACGATTTTTGATATTAACTATCCTTTTGTCTTCGATCCCTTTTTGGAACATTATTGAAAAAAAACTTTAAAAAGCGGTTCTCAGCCATACTATAAAACACCATAAGCTTGATCTCACGAATTTTGAGGTCTTCAAGTTTTAATTAATCTCAAAAACCTATCGACGAATATTTTGTAAATCCATGCTACTACGATCAGTAGGGACGGGCAAAATGTACGAAACAGCCAAGCCGTTTAGAGACAAAAAATAGGCCCAAAAGGTGCAGAAAAAGGTACAAAAAAGGCCAAAAAGTGTAACAAAAGGTGCAAATAAGATAAATCAAAGAGGGGATATTCAAATGTTTTTTCACAGTAGTACAAATTTGATGAGTGCATTGTTGAAAAACGAACTTTGCCTCAATTTTGGACCAAATTGGTATAACTTTTGAATTTGGTCATGAAATGCTGCAAGGAAAGGTCTCTTGTTTATTTTTCCTCTTTTCCCAAGAATAGATCTGTCACATTGATCTAGTTTTTACATAAATCTAACTGAAGAAAAGTTGAAATTTCTCTTCCTCAAAAAGATAACGCAGTTAGCCTGGAGGAGGGAAGGAAGGCAGTTATGTTGCGTTATTTGGGCTGCTTAACTATCTTAATGCCATGCTTAGCTTGTCTCTTAACTTGAAACTAGCTTGTTTTATTTCTTTTCTCCCCTGTTTCTAAACCAAAAAAAAGCACTTTGGAGCTCAACAATTCAATTTAACATCAATTGTTCCAAATTCAGCTTTTCATATCTTAATTCTGGTGGCAGCCTTTGATTTCAACTTTGAAACCAGCTCTAATGCGGAGAAATTTCTGTTTTCAATCAAAATAAACAGTTTTAGGCCAAATGTGCACAAAAAGTGCAAAATAAACGTAAAAAGGTGGAAATATAGGTGAAAAGTGCAATGTGTAAAAATGGTCTTTAGTGACAAAAAAATATATTTTTACACAATTTGCCCATCCCTCACAATCAGACATCACAAGTAAGAAAGAATGGGCGATTTTTGTATATGAGATTTATACATACAGTTTTATACATTCCGCAATCTGACATGACCAAGAGTCGCAATAAAGTTATTTATTATATCATTATAAACAGACAAAAGTGCATTTACGAACAAATAGCAAATATGTCTTTAGTGGCTCTTGGTTTTCAAAAAGTTTCCCCAAGACTGGAAATGAATTTTATTTTGTTTAGATGCATTTCAGTTTGGATCAACCGTGAGATGAAGGTATTTCAAGGATTCAAGTTGCAGCATTTTTTCTAACTTTCAGCTACGTTTAGATTTTGAAATGTTTGTTATATCTGGGCCTTCCATCATATCCGACAGTGTGGGTGTGACATTAAATGGGGCCCCGGTCACCACCATAACCAAGGGTGTGGCAGTAGCCACTGCTTCACAATGCCTAACGGATAGGTTCTCAATCAGCAATCCTGGTGGACAGACTCCACCCGTTATATGCGGGTCCAACAACGGCGAGCATGGTAGGCATCAGAGTGCATTCGTGACACTCGTTTTTTGAGCTTCATCTTCTTGTATCATTTGATAGTGTACGTTGAGGCAGCTGAGGGATGCAATACCATGAACTTCCAATTGGGAACAGCTGGGGTTGGAACAACTTTGGCCAATCGCCAATGGTCCATCAAAGTCACTCAATACAGTTGTGATTTTGACAATCTGGCCCCAGAAGGCTGTACTCAGTATTTCTTTGGCCAAGACAACGGTTTGGTTAGGACTTTCAATTTTGTTGGAGGCCAACATTTGGCCAATCAAGATCAATCGATTTGCGTCAGGTGAGTTAAAATATTTCGTACTTAGGGAAATGTGTAATTTGTTGGTGTTTTTTTCAATGAAATAGGTGATTTGGATATTAAAGATGTTTGTTTAGTTGCCCTCATTTCTTTTTTGTTTCTTTAGGAGAGAGGACAATAATTGCAGGTAAGACTTTCGGTGCCCAAATAATTCAATTCTTTTAAGTTGGCGATTCAATCATGACTGTAGCATTATGTGATTTCTGATAAGACCTTAAAATAACCGTTACAAAACGAAGCCAATTTTGTGATTCGGGCTGACTCGACATAAATGATCATTTTTTCCACGGCTGAAAGTGAAAATTTACTCTTTTTGACTACGTCTTCAACACTAGGAGCAATGCAATCCCAAGAAGTTCGTTAGACCTGGCCGATCTGGCTAGACCTTGGCTTTGACAGGTCCGCCACCTCGAAGCAAAAATAGAAAATGTGCGTTAAAAGTGATGGGAAGATTGAGAAATCTTTTTGTCAATGGTTACTCGCTCTCGCGTTGCTTTCAGATGGAGCAACTGTGAAAGCCAAGATCGTGTGGGATTAGGATACGCTCACGGTTTC